>NC_050191.1:25695512-25743012 GCF_008315115.2 Sander lucioperca | reverse complement strand
CTTGTGTGTGTGTGTGTGTGTGTGTGTGTGTGTGTGTGTGTGTGTGTGTGTGTGTGTGTTTGTGTGTGTACATGCATGTGTGCGTGCGTGCGTGCGTGCGTGTGTGTGTGTGTGTGTGGGTGCTTGTGTGTTTGTGTGTCTGGTGTGTGTGTGTACGTGCGTGAATGGATGTGTGCGTGCGTGTGTGTGTGTGTGTGTGTGTGTGTGTGTGTGTGTGTGTGTGTGTGTAATTTCCTGTAAAGAGTGTGTTCAGAGAAAACAAAAGTAAAAGTCCCTTTCCATAAAGAACCAGTTGGTTCAGTGTTGTCACAAATTCCACAAATATTCTCCCACTCTTCTCAGACTCCAGCTGCTGCCACTCAGCAGTTAGGTGACTTTTCTAAGCATCAAAACACAAAACAACACTTGATTAAGTGTCTGTAAGAAGAAGCAGGCACAGAGCCAGAAGTTGACGTTATGCATGGTTGTAGATTGCAAACCCTCTTGCTAAATCAAAGAGTTTAGAAGCTAAGTTCTTTGGCTAAATGGACAGAGGTAGCATTGTGCCAGTTGGCCACCTGTGCAGAATCCAGGGTTGTGGCAGAGACATTTGGTGTGAGTGAGACAACAGTGTGCAGGGCCATACCATTCATCAAACATCTTATATTACTAATTACTTAAATAAAAACCCCTAACCCAAGCTAGCATTAGTTTTCCCTTGGGTCAAAGACCCGTTTTTTTATATCAGAAATATGGGTTTCTTTTAACCAAATTGCCCCAAAATAACATGGATGCATGTATGTACGTTGTATGGAACCCAGATACAACATTGTTCACAGGTAAAATTAATTGATTACTTGTGTTTTTTTAAATTTTATAGCATTTGAAAAAGTTTTTTTTTTAATGGTTTCAAAACAGCATCCTGACCAAAACCTTGACATGTATCAGTCTGTGATTGTCCACTCAACATCCTCTGATCTTAATTAGTCAAAATAATTCCTAATTTCTGCTTTTTTTCAACTCAAAAAGTAGGTATAATGTCATATAAATTAGGTGTATTGATAATGAATTAAAAAGCGAAAACAGTTCATTTTCAATTTTGACCAAGAAGCACAAAAAGTTCATGGTTGACGGGAAGACAACACAAGGGTTAATTCAGTATCAGGACAGTCACTTCACTTTATGAAGCAGCACAAAAGTCTGAGTCTTTATGGTCAAACGGGTCAGATGTCCGTCCCAAAATGGCGGAGGCACAGACGTGTTCCACAAGCTGAAGGCGGCATCTACATATATTTATATATTTGGTCTGGAGTCTTGATGTTAATACATGAGCTTCAAGGTTTCAGAATTGTGTCCACAGTTCCATCCCTAACCCAACCCAGACACCCAATTCGTAATACTGTAAAAATATAAATATTATACTTTTATATTATGTATTTCAATAATTTCATCAGTGGGCCATTTGCTCAATCACCACATTACTGCCTTCAGTGATATAGTGACCTAACACATTTTTATTAAAATGAAAAATCTTTGAGTTTACAACTTTACCTTTTATATTTTCTTTGTGTGGCCTCACTGTGTCGGACTAACAGTTACAAGTTTAGTCCAGTGTTTCTCAAATGGGGGTACGTGTACTATGGAGGACTGCAGGGGGTACTTGACATTTTTTGCAAAATGTTTTTCAGTTACAAGGCTGTAGTTACTTCTACTCTTTTTTTCTTCAAGTTTGTCGCTGTTTTTGAAGTTTGTCACCTTTTTTTTGAAGGATTTGTCATTTGTATTGTTCCTCTTTATATAGACTTTTTTTTTCTACCAAAAATTATTCGCACTGGGCACATGGCTTAAAGAAACTGTTCAATGGGTGAACATTATTGAAAAAAGCTTGAGAACCACTGGTTTAGTCTATACCAGTGTTTGTCAAATGGGGGTACGTGTACCCCTAGGGGTACTTTGGAGGACTGCAGGGGGTACGTGAGATATTTAACAAAATGTTTAATAGTTACAAGGCTGTTGTCCAGAACATTGTTCCTCTTTATGTAGAATTTTTTTTTTCCTATCAAAAATGTGACATTTGTGTTGCCTTCTTTGGTCCTATTCTTGCCTTCCTTCCTTCTACTGTCCTTCTACTTTTTACAAGTTTCTCGCTTTTTTCTTCTTATGTCACTGTTTTTGAAGTTTTTGATACTATTTTGACCTATTCTTGCCTTCCTTCCTTCCTTCTTTCTATCATCTTTTTCTAAGTTTTTGTCTTTTTTACAGTTTTTGTCTCCTTTTCTCATCAGCATTTAAATGTTTTTTGTCAGTTACAAAACTGTTGTTTAGTAAATCTATCGCTGACAGCGCTGTACTGTTCCTCTTTATATACACTTTTTTTTCTACTGAAAATGATTAGCGCTGGTCAGGGGGTACCTGGCTTAAAGAAACAACTCAAAAGGGGTACATTATTGAAAAAAGTTTGAGAACCACTGGTTTATACAAACAATTCTGAGTCCAGTTCTTTTTTAGCTTATACATGAATTATATTTCTGTTTTGCGCAAAAAACGTTTATGCTGATGACACTATTGTCTATTGTGTAGCTGATTCTATACAACTAGCTACTAAAAGACTGCAAGCTGCATTTCTAAAAAAAAAAATTCTATATGCAGATAAGACTAAATTTATGTTATTTACAAATACTGAAAGGGTCTCCGAGTATGAGTACCTTGTTATATGGATTGATCACAGATTGTCATTTAGAGTCCTATTTTAACGATCTAAGCGCAGGTGCGTTTAGGGCGTGTCCAAATCCCCTTTTGCTAGTTTAACGGCAGAAAAAAAGGGTCCATGGTTCAAAAGGGTTGTAGGTGTGTTTTGGGCGTAACATGCAATAAACCACTCAGAGTGTCATCTCCCATTCCCTTTAAAAGTCAGGCGCGTTTGGACCTTGGAGCATTGCTATTATGATGGAGGATTTGCAACCGTAATATATTTATTTGTAATCTTCTGCATGTGTGTGTGCTGCTGTGCGTCCCTGTGTGTGTAACAAGTATAGTGTGCAGTAATAGTAATAGTAATAGTAATATAAATATTCCAACTTGTTCCAAATTTTTTTGTCTTTTTTTTTCTCAAAATATTCCAACTTTTTTCTGTCAAATCAAAGAATTCTCTCAGTGATAATAAATAATCATTTCCCGACACAATATCATTACACTCAGACACATTATGACACACTCGAATTTTATATTTTTAATTTGAATTCTTAAAAACAATAGAGATGGCAGCAGCCCAAGATGCACGAGCACTTAGCATCGCCAACGTCACGTCCTCTATGATTCAGCTTGGCCAGGACAACTGAGAGAGAGATAGAGAGAGAGAGAGACGTTACGTGTGCAACAAGAATTTTAGTCCAATATCTAAATGTCAGTTTTAGCCAAACTATATATCTGTAAAGTTACCGCCGCTGCCGCCATCGCCACCACTGCCGCCATTGCCGCCATTGCCACCGCTGCCGCCATCGCTGCCGCCATCGCCACCTTTGCCTCCACCTTTGCCGCCACCTTTGCCGCCTTTGCCGCCACCTTTGCTGCCACTGCCACCACCGCCGCCGCCGCCGCCACCGCCGCCGCCGCCGCCTCCACCACCGCCTCCACCACCTCTACCGCCACCACCACCACAGCCACCACAGCCACCACCGCCAAGGCCGCCAGCGCCACCGCCAAAGCCACTGTCGCCGCCACCTCCGCTACCGCTGCCACCATTCATCTGGACAGACAGAGTGTACATATATACAGGTATATTTGTGTACTTAATCAACATTATGAACATTATTCTGGAATAAAAGAAGAAAAGCTGTTTAAAACCTGGTATGGGTACCTGGTATGTCGGTAAGGCTGCCGGCTGAGAGATGAATGCTGCGGAGAAAAAACCAAAAGGTCACATAATCTGAACCACACGGTAAAGGTAACATGACAATCGCAGGTGACAAAATCACAGATTTAAATATGTAGAAATATGTAGAAAGAGCTGGTTCCACAGGAGAGGAGCCTGATAGCTGAAGGCTCTGGCTCCCATTCTACTTTTAGAGCAGGGGTTTTCAAACTTTTTGTATGTGTGGACCACTATTTGTAATCAAGAATTTTCGCGGACCACCTCATAATACACATAATAAAATATGTCTACACACAGTCCTACCTGAATTAATCCGGACCTCTTAATAGGGCTACTAGCACTAAAACTATAACTGGTCACTGCATCAGTCCAACAGGCTCGTTAAAAGAAAGTTTACTGCACACAACGGCTGCCACTTATTTAATTTATTTATTTTACTCAAGCGCCCGAGGGCATAATCAGGTTCATCTGAACAACAGGGTTTTTTTTTCCATAGCAATGGAGTATTAAATCTATACAGTAATTTAAATTATATATCAATATACATATTCTTAATTTTTATGGGAATTTCCTGGTAAAATGAAGGTTAAAAAAACTATTATTTATTTATTTATTTTGCTTTCCACGGGCCACCTGCTGTACCCTCATGGACCACTAGTGGTCCACGGACCACAGTTTGGGAATGACTGTTGAACTAACTAGTAAATGACTAAGAACCACAAGTAACTCTGCATTCTAGTGGGAAAATAAGGTACTATGAGCTCTTCAATATATGATGGTGCTTGACCATTTAGTTCAGTTCAGTTCAGTTCAGTTTTATTCTTTGTCCCAGAAGGGCAATTTGTATGCAGCAGGAAGACATCACATGAAAAATTTAAATATACACCACAAACCACACGACAATTAACTTACTAAAAAACAACAACAATAAATACAGCAATAAAACAGCAATAGTAGCAAAGTTGTGTTGGGGACATATTGAAAGTAATAATCAATAAATAAAAAGAAATACAGGGGATAAGTAAGATAAGCAAGAGTTATCACCTCCTCTTAGCTAAATTGAGTACCTGAATGGACCGAGGAATAAAAGAGTTTTTGTATCTATTTCAGAGCCAAGGGAGTGCTAAAACGTAAGCCAGATGGTAATAGCAAGTATTCTCCGTACAGAGGGTGAGTGGTGTCCTTGCAAATAGACATGGCTTTTTTAGAAATCTGTAAGGCTACTGAACTTCACACCCACAATCTTGCTAGACACATTCACAATTTTTAAAAGCGTATTTTTATCCTTGACGGTGAGGGTTCCATACCAGCAGATGATAGAAAATGACAAGACAGACTCAATAAAAGCTTTGATTAGATTTAGATCTTTGTAGGTCAGAAGAAGGATTTTTAATTCAATCCTGGATTTTACAGGAAGCCAATACAGAGAAGCTAATACAGGAGAAATATGATCTCTTTTCTTAGTTCTTGTCAGAACACGTGCTGCAGCATTCTGGATCAGCTGGAGAGTCTTAAGGGACTTATTTGAGCAACCTGAATTACCTAAATTAAACAATAAAGCAGAATTGAGTAAGTTTTTGCTGGAGCAGCAAACTAGCGTCCGTGACACGGGAATGCTGGAAGTGAGACAATACGCTTACCGTAAACATCAGCACCGAACAGCGGCCATTCATAGCGTTACGCCTCCTTTAACGTAGCGGTGTTCAGGTCAAAATTCTCCTACCAAAAATGGTCTCTCTCTGACCTACCTGTGTATTTTGGCTGCTCTCTGGGGGGCACCGTCTGGATCCCCTGGTACCCGGGCTGATTCTGTTGCTGAGCCTGTTGTCCCGGTTGCCCCGGTTGCCACGGTTGCCACGGTTGTTGCGGTTGCCCCTGTTGCCCCAGTTGCCCCTGTTGCCCCTGTTGCCTCGGTTGCCCCTGTTGCCCCGGTTGCCCCTGTTGCCCCGGTTGCCCCGGTTGCCCCTGTTGCCTCTGTTGCCCCGGTTGCCCCTGTTGCCCCTGTTGTCCCGGTTGCCCCGGTTGCCCCGGTTGCCCCAGTGGTCCTATGAGGAGGTTGTGGTCTCCTCCATCTGTGTAGGTCTGAGCGAATGTCTGCTGAGGAGACACCTGTGGGTGGTGTTGTTGTTCCATGGTAACATTGAATAAGAAATAGAAAGATGTCAATTACACAGATGAAGTTTTTGATGTAATTCAAACAGGATCTCAACATTATTGGTCTCTCCCCGTTCACTACCGGACACATTTTTACTAAGATAAAGTCCAGTGGTGGACACAGGAAGGGGTGGGGCTTCGCTGTTTTACATACCATAATTAAAAACATATGCAGATTTTAAAGGGTGATTTCAGAAATGCATGTACTTATATACACATGCAGTATATATATGTATACATGTACTTATATACATTGATATATATATATATATATATATATATATATATATATATATATATATATATATATATATATATATATACACATACTTATATACATACAGTATATATATATGTATACATGTACTTATATACATAGAGCATATATATGTATACATGTACTTATATACATACAGTATATATGTATACATGTACTTATATACATACAGTATATATATATATATATATGTGTATGCATGTATTTACATACAGTATATATATGTATACAGGTACTTGTATGCATACAGTATTATATGTATACATGTACTTATATACATACAGTATATATATATATATATGTATACATGTACTTATATACATACAGTATTATATGTATACACGTTCTTATATACATACAGTATGTATACATGTACATACAGTATATTCATATGTATACTTATATACATGTACTTACAGTTTACTATCACTGCCTTTGTGCAACATGAGAATATCACAAATCAACATTGTGAAAAATGTAATCCTTTTATATCTTTAAAAAAATATTTCCTGTCCAGACAGGAAGCTGCAGCAGTGCATGCTGGGTACCTGGTGTGGCGATCCGGGGAAGGCTGCCATCTGAGAGCTGAACACTGCGGAGAGAAAACCAAAGGTCACATGATCCGATCCACACGGTAACGGTAACATGACGCCGTAACGCAGGAAGTGTGGACCGTTTCATACCGTAGACGCTGCTTGAAATGCAAACAAAAATGTGCAAAAATCTTTAGTATAGGATCTTTGGTGGAACATGAACACCTGTTTCCTCTCCCAAGTCATAATATTTTCAGAATAAAGTTGTTGATATTATCATATTTTAACACTCTATTATTATCCTTATAGATTTGACTGAATTGAATAGTTGTTTTGATAAGAAAACTTCACAATAATACTAATATTTCCTTTATAAACTGTGACAAACCTGCAGGGTAGCCGGGGTCCGAGTACGGAGGAGGGTCCCCATTACTCATCTGGATAGATGGATGGGTGGATGGATGGATGGATGGATGGATGGATGGATGGATAGATGGATAGATGGATAGATAGACAGATCTGAGAGAGCAAAGCCTAAATAGTTAGCATATATTATGGAGTAACCATATATTCTGTAACAGGTTAGCAGAAACCTCTGTTAGCTCGGGGTCAGTCTCCCTCTTTATGGATCAGACTCTAAATCTTTATGGTTTTACGTAGCATTTGTGTACATTTTATTTTCAATAAACTGGTTAATGAGAGAACTTTACTCTCCTCTCTAACATGTAAAATCACAGAGACCATATGTTTACAGATCTGTGATTGGATGTGTGTGTGTGTGTGTGTGTGTGTGTGTGTGTGTGTGTGTGTGTGTGTGTGTGTGTGTGTGTGTGTGTGTGTGTGTTTGAATCTCAAACAATAGTGATTCAAACCGTCAACCAGACTTAGGATGTGTGATTGATCAAACTTTTTAAATGACTGGTTCCATTCCACCTTAATCTGAAAAAAAATATTTAAGGGGGTAACTGATAGGGGTGGGAATCACCAGAGGCCTCACGATACGATATTATCACGATACTTATGTCACGATAAAATATTATTGCGATTTTAAACATATTGCAATATTCTGCGATATATTGCAATTTATTACCTTTTTTCCAACTTCAAATTTTTCCTAGTTTCAAATTATGTCCCCAAAAGAAAACTTTGTCAGCATCTGTTTTATCTAAAAAGATACATTTCTCTGTTTGTTCATCTCACTTCAATTTTATTGCTGCAAAATGGGATTGTCAAGCAGACAAACTGACCAACACATATAACAAAAGATCGATACTTGGCGTCTGTGTATCGATACAGTATTGCCATGGAAAATATTGCGATACTATGATCTATTGATTCTTTCCCCCACCCCTAGTAACTGGTGCTACAGAACATTATTATTAATAGTCATTATTATTATTATGACCTCAACTGAGGAGGTAATAGGGCGGTGGAAGGAGCACTTTGAGGAACTCCTAAATCCGACTAATACGCCCTCTATGGTAGAGGCAGAGCTGGAGGATGATGGGGGATTGTCGTCAATTTCCCTGGTGGAAGTTGCTGAGGTAGTTAAACAACTCCACAGTGGCAAAGCCCCAGGGATTGATGAGATCCGTCCAGAAATGCTTAAAGCTCTGGGTGTGGAGGGGTTGTCTTGGTTGACACGCCTCTTCAACATTGCGTGGAAGTCGGGGACGGTGCCTAAGGAGTGGCAGACCGGGGTGGTGGTTCCCCTTTTCAAAAAGGGGGACCAGAGGGTGTGTGCCAATTACAGGGGTATCACACTTCTCAGCCTCCCCGGTAAAGTCTACTCCAAGTTGCTGGAAAGGAGGGTTCGGTCGATAGTCGAACCTCAGGTTGAAGAGGAACAATGCGGATTCCGTCCTGGTCGTGGAACAACGGACCAGATCTTTACTCTCGCAAGGATCCTGGAGGGAGCCTGGGAGTATGCCCAACTGGTCTACATGTGCTTTGTGGATCTGGAGAAGGCGTATGACCGGGTCCCCCGGGAGATACTGTGGGAGGTGCTGCGGGAGTATGGGGTGAGGGGGTCCCTTCTCAGGGCCATCCAATCTCTGTACGACCAAAGCGAAAGCTGTGTCCGGGTTCTCGGCAGTAAGTCGGACTTGTTTCAGGTGAGGGTTGGCCTCCGCCAGGGCTGCGCTTTGTCACCAATCCTGTTTGTAGTATTTATGGACAGGATATCGAGGCGTAGTCGGGGTGGAGAGGGGTTGCAGTTTGGTGAGCTGGGGATCTCATCGCTGCTTTTTGCGGATGATGTGGTCCTGATGGCATCATCGGCCTGTGACCTTCAGCACTCACTGGATCGGTTCGCAGCCGAGTGTGAAGCGGCTGGGATGAGGATCAGCACCTCTAAATCTGAGGCCATGGTTCTCAGCAGGAAACCGATGGAGAGTTCTCCAGGTAGGGAATGAGTCCTTACCCCAAGTGAAGGAGTTCAAGTACCTTGGAGTCTTGTTCGCGAGTGAGGGGACAATGGAGCGGGAGATTGGTCGGAGAATCGGCGCAGCGGGTGCGGTATTACATTCAATAAGGCGTCTCCCTTAGAGATAGGGTGAGAAGCTCAGTCATCCGTGAGGAGCTCGGAGTAGAGCCACTGCTCCTTCGCGTCGAAAGGAGCCAGTTGAGGTGGTTCGGGCATCTGGTAAGGATGCCTAGGGAGGTGTTCCAGGCACGTCCAGCTGGGAGGTGGCCTCGGGGAAGACCCAGGACTAGGTGGAGGGATTATATCTCCAACCTGGCCTGGGAACGCCTCGGGATCCCCCAGTCGGAGCTGGTTAATGTGGCTCGGGAAAGGGAAGTTTGGGGTCCCCTGCTGGAGCTGCTACCCCCGCGACCCGATACCGGATAAGCGGACGAAGATGGATGGATGGATGGATTATAAACTAAACCATTAGACACTATTTACAATACAGAAATATGAGTCAACTCTTTCTACAGTGTTGAGTTCGCAGCTCAATGCCAGACTCTGTCCATAAATCTCTCATTTTAGTGTTTTCAGGTTCACCAGTAAGAATTACCACCAGGAGAAAATAAGATTTATGATATTTTACAAAGACAAAGGTTCCACTCTTTCATGTGGAACATCAAATTCACCATGCCGCGCAGATTTTAAAGATATAAAGACACTTTAGGAAGTTTTCCCTGATGTCATCTTACGTGAGGTTTAAGCATTAACAGTGGGCACTGATACCGATTCAAAGAAATGTGGACTTCACGTGAAACAGCTGTTACTTGTTAAACTATCAAATCCAAATTAAACAAAAATGTAAAAAAAACAGAAATAAGTTATTAAACAACGTCCCGTGAAACATTGATTCCTAAAAGTCTCGACTACTTCTTAAATGGTTCGTTTTTTCAGTGGAGTCTGGTTCAGAATCTGAACTTACCTTCAGTTATTTGAAGAACTTTAAAATGTCAAAACTTTATTCTCTCTCTCTGCTGTCTTGCTCCGCTGATTGAAGGATCGATTGTGCGCGAGGAAACTGCAGCTGCACGAGGACAAGGACTCTCTCTCTCTCTCTCTCTCTCTCTCTCTCTCTCTCTCTCTCTCTCTCTCTCGCTCTCTCTCTCGGACTCTGGCTCCCTCTGTTGACTCTCAACACTAACTACACAATCTGACAACCAGCGCTGGAAGAAGTATTCAGATCCTTTACTGCAGTAAAAGTACTAATACCACACTGTAATAATACTCTGAAAATATTACTTCAGTAAAAGTGTGTAAGTATCATCAGGAAAATGTAGTTAAAGTATTAAACCATTGTAGTGTGTGTAAAGGATCCAACCAGGTCTGTGTTTAATGGTCTCATCATCTCAGCTGGACTTATAAGCTACATGTGTTTTGTGTGCAGAAATCTTAATGTGTAAAGTAACTAGTAACTAAAGCTGTAACAGATGAATGTAGTGGAGTAAAAAGTACAATATTTTTCTCTGAAATGTAGAGGAGTAGAAGTAGAAAGTGGCATGAAAAGAAATGACTCAAGTAAAGTACCTCAACATTTGGACTCAAGTACAGTACTGGAGTAGATAACTATAACTTTGACACCTGTTTCCTTTGGTACAAAGTATGCCATTATTGGCGTTTTATCAAGACACATACTCGCTTTTTAGCGTGTTTATCAACGCCGTTCGGCCTCCATTGACTTACATTACCTTGCGATTGCGTGTGAATTTACGCCATAGCGAGTAGTATGAAAGGGCGAAAATCCGCATATGGAGATTGGTCACACAAATTGGTGGATGGGTCACACACAGGACTTTCACCCAGGAGACCGGGGATCGTGTCCTGCGTGTCATGTTTCCTTTCCATGTTTGTTCTTTTCCTAAAGCATCAAAAGTGTAACAAATGTCGAAAAAAAAAAAAAAGTCAAAAGCATCAAGCAGCAACTCAGTTCCTGACTGGCCGACGGCACATTCAAATCAAATTATCCATAAACTTTCTCCGCCAGTAAAGAGAATGATGAGATCATTTATGATCCGATGACATCATCCAACAGCAAACTGGGATGTCGTGTTTACTGTGGTCATCCAGAAAGTCAGTTCAGGGTCAATTATTCTATTTTTACTGGCCCCCAAACAAATGGTTTTTATAAATATCATAAGCGTCGAAAAGAAGACACGGAAAAAAAGCATCAAAAAACATATAAAAGGATTAGTTCCAACTTTCTTCAGTTCCAACTTTCTTTTACTGAACAAATTGAACATTGAGTTGAATATGAAAAGGCACTAAAACAAGAATGAAATTTTACATTTTAAAGTAAAGTTTTCTGCTGATATTTTCTTTCAACTGGATCTCTGAGTTTCTTCTCGATGCGTTTTAGTGCGCCAGGTGATTAAACTATATATTGTGCAGCCCTAATGTTTCCTTGCCCAACGTGGTGTTTGACTTTCCCCCGGGCCATTGGGCAATCACTAATTGTTGAACCATGCATAATAACAAAGTTTATGTCCAGAATCTCAAACAATAAACTGCAGAAACTCTTGGACATTATAGTTGCGAATCTATAGATCTCAAACAACACGTGATTGGTGAGAAGGAGTGGATCCACGTTCTGTTTGTTGCCCAAGCCGACGTTGAAGTCCAACGCTATCTCTCTGCGCTATCGCTCTCCTTTTTGGGTAGTACTGTCTGGACTGCTTTGACGCAGTCGCCCCGATAATCGCGCCCAGGTCTGGCAGTGGAAACGTTTCTTTCCAACTGTCAAGGGTAGATGTAGATGAGTAGTTGTGAGCAGGTGTAAACACTCAGGATGAGTCGGAGATGAAGTTGACAAGATGGGATTTTTATTGTTTACCCCAATTAAGGCCCAATGAGGCAAAATCGTGAAATAAAAATTAACAAAACGGATTTAATACAATGTCAATTGTTGTCAATGTCAATGTCAAAATGTCAAAACATTAATCAGATTAATGTTTTGACATTTTAACCAGACTCCACTGAAAAAACGAACCATTTAAGAAGTAGTCCAGACTTTTAGGAATCAATGTTATTTAGTAACTTATTTATATATTTTTTAACGTTTTTGCTTAATTTGGATTTGATAGTTTAACAAGAAACAGCTGTTTCACGTAAAGTCCACATTTCTTTGAATCGGTATCAGTGCCCGCTGTTAATGCTTAAACAAGTAAGATGACATCAGGGAAAACTTCCTAAAGTGTCTTTATATCTTTAAAATCCTCGCGCTGTGGTGAATTTGATGTTCCACATGAAAGAGTTGAACTTTTGTCTTTGTAAAATATCATGAATCATATTTTATCTTCTGGTGGTAATTCAATTCTTACTGGTGCGCCTGAAAACACTAAAATGAGAGATTTATGGAGGGAGTCTGGCATTGAGCTGCGAACTCAACACTGTAGAAAGAGTTGACTCATATTTTTGTATTGTAAATAGTGTCTAATGGTTTAGTTCAAAATGACTATTAATAATAATGTTCTGTAGCACCAGTTACCCCCTTAAATACTTATTTTTCGGATTAAGGTGGAATGGAACCAGTCATCCAGTCAGGTGGAATGGAACAGCTTCATCAGAATCAGAATCAGAAAGGGCTTTATTGCCAAGTACGTTTTTGCACATACAAGGAATTTGTCATGGTGTTGTTGGTGCATGTCACACATTCAAATATAAGAAGGATAAAAATAATATAAACAATATAAGTATAAACATATACACACAGTATGTATTAATAACGATAAAATAAATGTAAATAAATAGTAAAATAAGTTAAACAGTAGTAAAAAGGAACGCTACAGCAGAGTAGGTACAGTGACATGAGGAGCCAGAGGTGGAGTGTGGAGAGAGTCAGGGTGGGTTCTGGGCCTTGTTGATAAGGCTAGTGGCGGAGGGGAACAAACTGTTTATGTGGCGTGAGGTTTTGGTCCTGATGGACCTCAGCCTCCTGCCAGAGGGGAGTGGCTAAAAGAGTTTGTGGCCGGGGTGGGAGGGGTCAGCCACAATCTTTCCAGCACGCTGGTGGCGTATAGGTCCTGGAGCTGCAGCAGATTGCAGTCAATCGCCTTTTCTGCGGACCGAATGACACGCTGTCAAGTGTCAATTACAAATCCTCAGTCTGGTTAACGTTTTAGGCTATATAAAATTATAATATTATAATATTTAAGTGTCCTTTAATCCTGAAGTGAAAGTTGTGGTTTAAAATTAGGAGATTTAAAATTGAGTTTAGATTCACACATTCAAAACTCCGTTGTTTGTTTGGCAGAAAAGTAGAGTCAACAGTCTGTCTGTCCGTTTCCATGGAAACCAGTAATCAGATTACAACTGGTATGAAGGCAGCTGTGGACTGGAGAAACTACACTTTTGTCTGTCAGTTTTATTTTTCCTAATGTTTTTTTGCACATAGCCTTTACTGCAAATTACATTACTGTGCGCATGGAACAGGTGAACTAGTTTCAGACGCTGCTCTGTGGTGCATTGTGTAACTTTGGATTCAGAGATCCACACACACACACACACACACACAGAGACACACAAACACACACACGCGCTGACACACACACACACACACACACACACACACACAAACACACACACATGGACACACACACAGACACACACACACACACACACACACACATTGACACACACACACACACACACACATACACATACACACACACACACACACACACACACACACACACACACACACAAACACACACACACACACATCCAATCACAGCTCTGTAAACATATGGTCTCTGTGTTTATTAAACCACTCAAACAGTGACACAAAGAACATTATCATTATTATTAGATGGGTTGTAATGTCTCACTGAAAATAAAATGTACAAAAAATGCTACGTAAAAGCCCGTTGATTTTCTCCATAAAGATTTAGATTCTGATCCACAAAGTGTAAACCCTCCGAGGTAGACTGACCCCGAGCTAACAGAGGTTTCTGCTCCGGTAGAAGACACACGGGTACAAATAACCTGAACCTGTTATAGAATATAGAAACAAACATAGATTAATTTTATTCCATAATATATGCTAACTATTTCTGCTTATCTCTCTCAGATCCATCTATCTATCTATCTATCTATCTATCTATCTGCCTGTCTGCCTGTCTGTCTGTCTGTCTGCCTGTCTGTCTGTCTGTCTGCCTGTCTGTCTGTCTGTCTGTCTGTCTGTCTGTCTGTCTATCTATCTATCCATCTATCCATCCAGATGAGTAATGGGGACCCTCCCCAGCTACCCTGCAGGTTTGTCACAGTTTAAAAAGGACATTTTTGTATTATTGTGAAGTTTTCTTATTGAAACAATTCTTCAAATCTATAAGGATAATAGAGTGTTACAATATTATAATATCAACAATTTTATTCTGAAAATATTACGACTCTGGAGCGGAAACGGCTGTTCATGTTCCACCAAAGATCCTATAGCCTACTAAAGATTTTGCATTTTTTCGCCAGTATGAAACGATACCTACTTCCTGTCTCCTAAAGGGGCGTGGCCTCTTTTGAACGTGTCAAGAACGTCGTGTTGATGGATGAAAAGTTATATTTGAATAATTTACGAATATGTTCTGTTGCTAACGTTAGATATTTACACAGCTTTCCATCGGGAATACCGGGAACAATCCCGAACGGCCGGTCCATTTCAGGCCGAACCGGCCGGTGGTCAATAAGTTTTTGGTTTTTTTTCTTTCATACGCGATCGGCCTGGCCGGCCGTTCAGCTGCACCGGAGCGCTGTGTCTGTGTGTGTGTGTTTCAGACCAATACTTTCAATCTTGAGGGGAGATACGAGCGGCCCCTCCTAACTTGGACTGATCCTCGTTTTTGAGAATATCTTCTCAAACTTCTCAATCTTCTCCAACTGACTGTGCACATGACATGCTGGTAGTTAGCAGTATACTGTGACTTATGTGTTCGAGATTAGGTTTTGCTGACCTGGTTGTGTTCAGTGCAGTGGTGACTTGCTTATACAACCTGAGGAGGTTTCTTGAAGTTTCTTGAAGGTCTTCAGCATAATCTGATTCTCTTTATACCATAAAAACACTATTAGAATTAAAATAACTGCAAAAAATCCTTCTGCTCGTGCACCAAGGGCACTCGCGTAAAAGGCCTTTCCATCTTAAAGTCCCGGGCTGAATTTCAGTCCCAGTACGGCCCTGCCTATGGCCCAGAAAGACTTGTTTTTTTGGGGTACATCAACTTACCAGCCCGAACACTTAAAGGGTCCTTGTTTAAAACGTTTAATATTCACTAGTAGCCGAATCCAGAGTTATTTAACTAGGCATTATGAACACGCATAATGAACATGAGCAGACCCGCGGGACTGCGCCCGCACACGTTGCCCCGCACACGTCGGATGCACAGGCTTTTATGACTTCTCCAAAGGTCCTGTTGCTGTAATAATGGATATTTCTGATGGTTGTAATTCACCATGTGTGCTATTACACCCATGGTATTCGAGGGATGTATGGATGCTGTAAAGCCTGTAACGTGGATGTAACGTCATTAGCGTTTCCCAAACTGCCGGGGCTATAGGCTAGTAGCTAACATCAGCGTTTCAACATCACACGTTTTGGTTTTAAACTTAACTGTCATGTGACCGGCCGACGGTCGCTGTAATTTCGTAGTATATCATATGAAACCGTTCAGGAGAATGCATTGAAACGTTACAACTTTATCCTTGAAATAATATTAATACTTGTGTATAATTTTAGGACTTTATTATTATTTTTTAAATACATCCGGAACCCTTTTTTCGTAGAGTTTGATTTGGGAAACAGCATTATGGCGTCATGTTACCGTGTGGATCTGATCATGTGACCTTTGGTTTTCTCTCCGCAGCGTTCAGCTCTCAGCTGGCAGCCTTCCACGGATCGCCACACCAGGTACCCAGCATGCACTGCTGCAGCTTCCTGTCTGAACAGGAAACATGAAAGTTTTAAACACTTTTTAAAGATATAAAAGGATTACATTTTTCATAATGTTGATTCGTGATAATCTCACGTTGCACAAAGGCAGTGATAGTCAACTGTAAGTACATGTATACATATATATACTGTATGTATATAAGTACATTCTGAAATTACCCTTTGAAATCTGCATATGTTTTTAATTATGGTATGTAAAACAACGAAGCCCCACCCCTTCCTGTGTCCACCACTGGACTTTATCTTAGTAAAAATGTGTCCGGAAGTGAACGGGGAGAGACCAATAATGTTGAGATCCTGTTTGAATTGCGTCCAAAACTTCATCTGTGTAATGGACATCTTTCTGTTTCTTATTCAATGTTACCATGGAACAACAACACCACCCACAGGTGTCTCCTCAGCAGACACCCCAACCTAGATATCTATACGTAGAAACCACCTCCGGCTTGGGAATTTCAGCAGGGAGGAGAATTTTGACGTGAACACTGTAACGTTAAAGGAGGCGTAACACTATGAATGGCCTACATTCGGTGCCAACGTTTACGGTAAGGTCTCCTACACACTGCCTGCGTAGCGTGAGCGTGGCGTTTCTGTTTCGTGTCAGTTGCGTGCACTGAAAAAAGTGATTCTGAGCATTTGTAGATATAACATAAATTAAATCTGTGAAATTAACAATACAAATCTCAGTTTGTATCTTTACATGAAAATGTATCGTTTGAAATTCATCTGCATTTGTTCATAATACAATAAAATTGTGTTTTTTTTCATTTACATGCGTTATTTAGTTATCCCAGTCGATCTTCTCAAGTACAAACACTCAACATACAATAAGCTTGTTTCATTTACGCTGTTCCGTAATACTGCGAACTGGCACGCAGTCACGCACACCCGTTCCCTCCTGATTGAACAGCAGACCGCATTTCCAGAGGCTGAGTTTATGGTTGAGTCGGCTGAACGTTAAGGTAAGAATAAAGTTTGCCTGATATCTATATCAGGTCTACTGTCATCGTCTTTTCGTTTAATTTGAAGATTAGCAAGTGGCTTTCCTCAAGGCCTGCTAGCGTATTAGCAGCTAGCCAACTAGCTGCTAATAAACGTCAAAATCGTTATTTTTAAAATACTAAGAAGGCTCGACGCAACATGACACGTTGCTTGTAGGGTCCCTACACATTAACTTGTGTTGTATGTGTACCCTGGATTTATTTAAAATGATGTAAAGATAACGTATCTGTTTGACGGCAAACAAACCATGTAGCTAAACAGGCTAGAAAAGTTAGCCTATCGTTATCAGCTAACTCACGTCAGCATAGCCATTTGCTGTTATTGAGAAAGCAAACAATTAAAACGAAACATTAATATCAAGTTTTATGTCTTATCTAAGACTACAGGCTGTTAATAAATTTGTTGTACTTGGAAGTAGCCTACCACAGCAATAGCTAGTTTGAGAAGCTAAGAGCAGGAAAAATATTCAGTGCAACTTTTGAGATGTTAAAATCTCACAAGCCACTGTTCAGATCATAATGGTTTGGCGGTATTATGCAGAATGTGACCCATAATGTATAAATTACTCACTAATGTTTATATAAATTTCCTGAAGTTGTTTAATAAGATAAGGAAAGTCCAGAAATGTACATGTAAGTCTATGAAAGGTAACGTCTTTCTGCAACCAGTTCTGCAACCAGCAGACTAATTTATTCTAACAGAATAAATGTACAGTGTGCTTCAGAAAAGATGTGAATGTATGCAAAAACAGAAATAATCTGCAAAGAAATAAAATTAACATCAGATAAATGATAAATGTGGAAGACGTAAAATAAAGAAGTTTAGGTCAATGCAAATCTGAAAACTTGAATTACTATTTTTCATGCATTTTATTTTGGCCTTTTTATATTATAGTGTAGTTTTGGTTAATTGCAGTGGTTAGTAACTAACTATGATGTATCTTTACCAGCTGTCTCTACAACCACACTGGATGAAGGTATCCTTACCAGGTGACTCTACAAGTTTGTTTTTATCTCTTACGCTCTTACAAGGCGAAACTGATGCAACGCTTGAAAAGGAGAGAGTGGAGCTTCTCTATGAGTACCAGAAGAGAGACGATAACAAACTCATTAATGAGAACATGGGAAAAACCTTCTCACTGCGTCGAAATTATGTAATCCTCCAACCACCTGTGATCGACCTTAAAGCTCGATGGCCTGCCTTGTTTGAGTGTTCCCAGGTATGTTGAACATTTTGATCACGTCTTCTCCAATACACGGTGTTTTTTGGCAAAGTTTCAAAGTGAATTTTGCTATTTTGAATTAATCATTATTTCATTGTTTGATAGAATCACTGCCATTATCCTGTAACCTATGTGACACTTTCTGAAGTGAAAGATAGATATATTTACCTGATGAGGCTGCCAGATTGAAAGCTATTCTTACCTGATTACCTGTGGAAAAAAATATTCAGTATTCTTACACTTCCGGTGCAGCATCCCTAATCACTTAAATGTCGATTTCAGTGTAGTCTTTAAATTTATTTTTCTATGTCTTATTCTGTTTCTCTTGCCCATGTGTGTCTGTCTCATTATGTTTCTACATCTCCATGTCTTGTCTACATCTCTTGGTCTCTCTCAGATTGAGGAGGAATTCCGCAGGGTCACACTGAAGCCACTGCAGTCCACATTCCTGGGCAAGTTGGACCAATACACATCCAAGCTGTTGAGCCTGTACAGGAGGAATGGTGGAGCCGTTGGGAAGAAACTTGATGAGACCCTTGACGTGTTAAATGAGGCATGTATTTACAACAGTGTAGTAGTAGTTAGTTTTATGTAGTTGCTTTCTGACCTCTGTAATCTCCTGTTTTATATTAATCTCATATTTCTCATATTAATGAGTAATCTAATTTCATATTTTTGTAGGACAGCAACATTGAGTCCCGAAGAGAAGTTGTGATCAGAGGCCTCAAACTCTACCTTGGTGGAAACACTGGAGAGTTAATCAAGGACTACCAGGTAAAAAAAGTAATACTATGCTGTGGCTTTGATTCAAAGCCCTGCCAATATGAGACAAGTTTGTGCAAAAATAGCTGTTTGCTGATAATTTGACAAGACTTTTTAGGAGATTTTAAATAATGTGCCTATGTAGAAATGGGATTTGATTTGATTCATTTAATTGTATTAAAATGCCTTGCACATGAAGGACACTAAGTACAATCAAGGATAAAAACTTCCAGGACTTATTTCCATTGTAGTACTCATAATAGCTACAATACTACTCAAAACTATCACATAACAATCGGATCCTCTGTTTGGAGAGAGAACAAAGAGTTATGCATCCTTCACATTACTATACAATAAATATGTTTTATTCTCTCTGGTGTATTTCACAGGTTTTCAATGACGACGATGCTGCTGCCGTCCAAGAAGCTCTTACTACATTTGTCCTCGGCATCTTTGTTGTCAGCAATCCCAGGGATGGTCTCCCCAAGCAAGCTGGAATAGCCGTTGAGGGAGCAGAAATCCTTTTTGGTATCCCAGATGTGGCACATGCTTGCACCTATCTGATGGGCCTTATCTATGCCTTGGAACTAAGGTACCCTAATAAACTGAAATACACATTTGCGGCCTTTCAGAAGCTCTTCCTAGAGCTGGAGGATGCGAACAAAACAATTTCCTCCGAAGTCCTTGATCTCAAGGTCTGTTTGCATGCTTAAAAGCTATACAGATGGTGTTGAAGGTGTAGGATTTGAGTGAGCTCACTCTTATCAAGTTTTACAGAGTTTTACACAGTTCTTCTGAGGTTCTCCCAATGCACTCTCAGGTTACACTGCTCGTTTTTTTATTCTATGATGTTGGGAAATAATTAATTTGATAGAGTTTAATGGGCTGGCGCATGCTTTATTATGTTACAGTGGTGCTCGTAAGTTTATGAACCCATGCTAAAGTTGACTAAAAAGAGGAATAAAAAATAATCTTTTGGAAATTGATCTTAATGCCTTAATTTAAAAAATGAGGGAAAATTCAACCTTTAAGGACACCAATTTTCTTTGAATGAATAATGTGTCTAAATAAATTAAATAAATGTTCTTTCTTAAAATACAGGGGGCATAAGTGAGTACACCTCTATGTTAAATTCCCATAGAGGAAGGCAGATTTTTATTTTTAAAGGCCAGTTATTTCATGGATCCAGGATACTATGCATCCTGATAAAGTTACTTTGGCCTTTGGAATTAAAATAGCCCCACATCATCACATACCCTTCACCATACCTAGAGATTGGCATGGGGTACTTTACATAAGATCATCTCTCAATGCAAATCAAACCAGCTATTAGGCTAACTGAAATAAAACCATGCCAATATCTAGGTATAGTGAAGGGTATCTTCAAAGTCAACTTTAGCATGGGTTCATAAACTTATGAGCACAACTGTATATGTATTGTGAATTTTATCTGTTCTTTGCACTTTAAATGGCACACATAATTCAGCTCCTGTACTGCCACAAGAGGCAGATAAACATGTAGAACTGTACATTTCTTCACTACAGTTTTGAAATTTGAAAGCTGTTGGATTTTGGTGTGTGTTTTTGCCTCATCAATGTATCTGAATGTAGCTGTGGATTTGAATGTAGCCGTTTAAAAGCTAGGATTTAATTTTGTTATGGTGTTCTAACCCTCTAACAAAGACTGTCAGTGGGGTTCTGATAGCATGTCCTGTGCTGATGGCACTGATCCCTTCAGCGTTCATGACTCTGTGGAATGGAGTTTTTATTTTATTGTCAAATAAATTTGTTTATTTGAGCTAAACGACTTCCAAGTCTTGTTTTGGGTTAAGATGCATAATTATACCTGAGGTTGTTTGACTCATGTGGGTGTTGTTCATACTATCCAATGTCGGGGTTGCAACCAATGATTTAATCTGTCGATTTTCTTGATAAATCGATTTGTAGTTTGGTCCATACAATGTAAGACAATGGTTAAAAATCAATCACTCTTTCCCAAAGCCCAAGACGCAACCTAAAATGTCTTGTTTTGTCCTGATCATCAAATTGTCCTAATTGCTGATGATTAATTTAGTTGTTAGCAACTAATTGATCAATCAACTAATCGCAGCTCCTGTCTTTTTATCAGTATGGTCAACATTTGGCTCCATGGCAGCATATCTTGACATGTGATAAGAGGATTGTGATTTCTAACACATAGATGACACATACTAAACTTTTTAAGTAGACCAAGCATGATACAAAATGTTGTGCCTGATCTACTTTAAAAAGGTAAGGAAACTTTTTGCATCAGATTATTATGTAGATAAAGCAAGGCTAGTCTTTGCATAGGCTACTTAATTTCTTGAATATAAGAAATGAGTTTTTGAAGTATAGTCTACTTAATTTAGTAAGTAAAGTCAACTTAATTTAGTAAGTAAGTCTACTTAACTTTGCAAGTTCAGTCATTTGCAAAACTGAGTTGACTTTACTTGAAAAAGTAAGTTGACATTACTTGATAAATTAATGTTGACTTGAACTCATGAACTCATTTCCTATACACAAGAAATTAAGTAGCCTATACAAAGACTAGCCTTGCTTTATTTACATAATAATCTGATGCAAAAAGTTGCCTTACCTTTTTTAAGTAGATCAGGCGCAAAATTTTTATCAGTGTGGCGGCTGCGTGGCGTTTTCTATATCTTTGCACACCAGAAACGTGTCTGACGCGGCGCTGCTGCTGCTAGCCTTGTCTGTACACATGTATGTTTCCCATTGATAAAATGAAATAATAGCGTGTTCTTCAACTGATTTGACTACAGCAAAGACAACGTCGGCAGTATTGACAGCAAAATAGGCTACAGAATATTTGGTTCTGTGTTGACAGGTGCAATATTTGAAAATCAATAATAATTTGCTGAAGGCATTCACAACTATGTTATTCTACATATATATTTATTCTTATTCTTCCGCCCACTTATTTTGCACATTAACTCCTTCCACATTTTTCAACATAGAAACTACATTCAAACATCAAAACGTTCAGCTCGATTCAGAATCGTGTGCTACTATTTATAATATGATCAGCAGGGTGTATATCTCTTACAGTATTAAACATTAAGCGATACACTGCATGATAAGTGGGATTTTCGTCAGTAAGCGTCACTGTAGATTGTCGTGGAAGTTCAGGTTTACGACTGTAAACGGCAATTTACAGGCAACACCGAAAACTGCCGTGGAATGTCGGAAATTGACGTGGGCCTTGCTTGGCAGTTGTCCCCCCATGACCCCCCTCCCCATAATTCTAGGGGAGGCTTTAACATGTAAATGAACATGCTGTGAGCTATACAAATGCAAATCAGGGTAGCAGCAGGGGGAGTTTTACCCCAGGTGACATTTTTCTAAAAGGTATTAACTTCATTTTAAGAAAATCTCTGGTATAAATAGATCAGGTTCAGTATAGCCTAATTGTAGACTCTTAAATTTTAGCTTGAATTGATTTATTTAATGAAAGTATGCTAGATTAATTACTGTGTATGTCATTAGCAATGGCCAATGTTATGTAAAAAAGATACACAAAACAATTTATTTCAACAATTAGTTCTTATCAGGCTTTGCCATAAAGGTAAAATGTGCATTCCATGCAAACAGCATCACAGTCTCCTAGAGCTCATCCACTGTGCATAGTGGCATGACTACAGTGACCTTTCTTTGGTCTTGCTCATCCAAGATTGTCTGGTGGAATGGAGACAGAGGCACCGCTGTACAGTTTTCTAAGAGAAGTCTTTCTGCTGACACCAAAGTCCCAACCATTTGTCTTCTTAAAATACTGGCAAAGTCAGCACCATATTCACATGTCCATGGCATATGAAGCTGTTGGCTCTGCTGAAATGGCCTCATAATCTGAACTTTAATTGTCCTATTGTTATTAAACTTTCCCAGTATTCCATTAAAACTCACTGTAATTCACCTCCACACCAGTCAGTGCGCTGTTCACGCCCTGCTGGTTAATCTGCCTCCTCTTTGTTTTTCTCTATCACTCTGCCCTGGCCCTACCCCCGCCCTCACTGCTTTGATTTGAAAAATAGTGGAGGGAGACGACGCCTCCAAGAGTTATGCCGCGTTCTATTTACCTCGCAACTCGTTTTTTACGAGGTCAAAGTCGTAAACGCCCCCTGACCTCGTATTTACGAGCTCGGAACTCGTACAACCTTGCGGTAGCCCGAGTTCAAAATCCAACATGGCTGGCCCCTGTATCAACAGTTGTGAAAGCTGCAGTAATATAAAGTTATAAGCACTTATGTCTTATTTGTGTCTCACTAAATCAGTCGTTCACACAGGCATGTTCAACTTCTATCTGTAGACATGTTGTTACGCTGTTTGCATGCACAAAAAACGGCGTAATGCGTTGTTATCAACTGGTATTGCTAACAATAGCTAACCGGGCTAGAGCTAATGAAAACAATGAAAATCCGACTTTTAAATAGTCATTCCCAGTTGCAGCTTCCGAGTTCCGAGATAAATAGAACGCGGCATTAGAGCAAAAGCTTCCAAAGTATGGGAATATTTCAGGCCAACTGGTAAAAGAGTTGTCTGTACACGCAGTACAACCACGCACATAAAAAGGAAACACAGCAGGAGTTGTTCAAGATGTACGGAGCATTTTAATTTTTTTCCTCCATGTCACCGCTCCGTAAAGATGCGCCCACAGAAAACGTAAGTATATGATTATTAATGAAACGGTGAGCTAGTCTGTACTGTTTATTAAGTCTTGAGAAGTACAATGACTGTCTTTTGATTTGAAACAGGCTACTTAGACTTTGGCAGTAATGTTTTAAACCCCACCATAGAGCTTTGTAAGGAAAGACAGATGCTCGTGGTAGGTAAGACCAACGTGGAGTTAGAGTTGGAGAGCTATCTGGAGATTGAGAGGGCTCAAGCTCAGGAGCTAAAGGATAAATTGAGCAAGATGGAGGAAGCTCTCCAAAAACAGGACGAGGAGGCAAAGGAGATACTGGAAAGATCCCAGGCTTCCCATAGAGCCCAGCTGGAGATGCAGGACAAAAGCAACAAGAACCTCATGGCTGCTCTGAAGAAGACTGAGCAGTAGCTGGAGAGTAATCTCAACCAGTGGAAGGAGGACAAGGCATCCCTCCTTCAGGCCACAGAAAGCCTGAAGCTGACTCAGCAGGAAAAAGAGCGTGGGTGGGAGAGGACAGAGAGCACCATGAGGTCCCAGCTGGTAGATCTTCAGAGCCAGATTATGCAAAAAGCCAAAGAAGAAGAAGTGGTACAGAAAGCTTCTGCCTGGCTGAGGAAAAGAAAATGCATTTGTACTTGTATAGTGTCTGTCTGTCTGTCTGTGGGTGGTTGGGTCTGTCTGTCGGTGTGTCTGTCTGTGTGGGTCGGTCTGTCTGTCTGTGTGTGGGTCTGTCTGTCTGTGTCTGTGTGTGTGTGTGGGGGTCTGTGTGTGTGTGGGTCTGTCTGTGTGTGTGTGTGTGTGTGTGGGGGTCTGTTTGTGTGTGTGTGTGTGTGTGTGTGTGTGTGTGTGGGGGGGGGTCTGTTTGTGTGTGTGTGTGTGTGTGTGTGTGTGTGTGTGTGTGTGTGTGTGTGTGTGTGTGTTGTTTTCAGGGGCGAAAAGAGGAGCCGAGTGTGTAAGCCTCCTCCGCCGGTACATAGCCTCTCCACTGCCAAGATCTCGTACACGCCTCCCCGTGGCACACATGGTAACTGGTCCCTTGTGGTTCCAGGCTAAGTTGTACAGGATCTCGGAGCAGCAGTGGGCCCCAGAGACGTGGCATGCAGGCCCATCGGTGAGTAGAAACACCTTGATGCCCATCAACCACTGTCCCAGTTATGGGTAAATAGCCCCAGCTATGGGTAAATAGTGAAGACCCCAACGGCGGCGCAGGCGGAAGATGTTGGTGTGAGAACCACCACAACGGCTGGGAAGGCGGAAGAAGGCAACCCCACAGCCACGTGGGTTAACTCGGGAGGGTACAGTGGCTAGGGGAGCAAACCCTGTGGTGATGTGAGATCTGCATACATGCAAACACTAGCTACACAAATAATCTTTTAAAATAAATGCATCAAAATGATATCCTGTTTGTTGGTGTGATGGCCCTGGGCCTGTCGTACATGAGTACTGTGGTTTGTCTTGTTAACTTGCAGGTGTAGCGGAGGAGATAATGAGATGACTGTGATCACCTGGCCGGTCCTCCCAGACTATTTAACCCCGCCTGCCCCGAGACCAGGCGGCTGCATTCTCCCGACTGCGCACCAACATGTTTTCTCTCTGTTTGAGTTTTCCCTTTGTTAACTCTCCATTACATCCATACATACATACATGTTTGTGGTTTTCTTTAATTAATCCTAGTTAGTTGCTATTGAGGCAATTTTGTTTAGTTGAGCTAGTCTATTGTTGTTTAAATGTTAAGTTGCACTACAGACATGTGTAATATAGTTTGATGTATAAATCAGGGGACAAATGCTCATTTGCATTCTCAACCCCCAAAATATAAGTTAGCTCAAATTATTTTATATGTTAAATATAATATACTAAATATAGGTTTTTGTCTGGAGGTACATGTTGGTTATCCAAAGAAAATAATTCAATTAACAACACAGGAGCATTTCTTTCAGCGACATTTTGCAGGTTTACTACGAGTCTCATGTAGCTTTAGACTTTAAGACCAAACAGGTTTATTTAGGTCACAGAGCCTTTCAAACACAGCTGCAATTCAAAGTTTTATGAAGAAGAAATGCTTTAGAATATACACTGGTTATTGTCAAATCAGCTACAAACTTGAATGATTTGGTTAAAATCAATTATCAGTTTATTTTTTTGTTTTGGGAATAATCAATAAATCCTATGATTTTAATACATGTAGTTTTGGTTTAAAGGTGCCGTAGGTAGGATTGGGAAGATCCAGGACTTCTCAGTCCCTCCCCCCTTTCTGCTAAACGGTCTCCTAAGCCCCTCCCCTACAAGGGAGAATGAATGTGTGTGCCTGAGCAGTGATTGACACACAGTTAGACACCCCCCCCCCCGGCCCTGATTGGTGCATCTGAACAGGGAGCTGTGGATTTTTGCAAATCACACTACAGGCTGTAGGTCAGGGGTCACCAACCTTTTAGAAACTGAGAGCTACTTCATGGGTACTGAGTCATACGAAGGGCTACCAGTTTGATACACTCTTCTGAAATAACAAATTTGCTCAGTTTGCCTTTAGTTATATATGATTATTAATGATTAATGATACTCATCTATGTGAAGACACTGATCACGTTAATGATTTCTCATTATCAATAATTATCAACAATGACTTAACAAGGTGGGAAACAGATAATGTCAATATTCAATTTTCATTTTTAGAACAGGCCTGAGGGCTACTCATGTGGTCCTTGGGGGCTACCTGGGGCCCGCGGGCACCGTGTTGGTGACCCCTGCTGTAGGTGGTACCAGAGGAGCCGGATTTTATTTTTAATTACCTGCTTCATGTAGTTCTGCTCGAACATAGGGTCAGTTTCAGCAAAAATGACAAAGTTAGTTTTATAAGTCTTACCTACTACAGCTTTAATGATATGCCTGAGCCACGCCTCTTCCTCCGACACGGAAAGCAGACGATCTATGATTAAAATGTTGGTAACATTCATTTGTATGTCAAAATGAATAAATCTTTATTTTCAATTATACAAATGATCAATTGCAATATATTGCATCACCAAAAGCTACGAGCTTATTTCCATATATCGTGCGATAAGTCCATGTATTGACTATGGCGACAGGCCTACTCGTGAGAGCAATATCTGGCTTTTTAGCTGCCGAATGCTCAACTGTGTTCACCCGCTAGATGTGACTGTTTCTCTCTGTCATTTGGTGCTGGTTAGGTGGCTTTATCAGAACTATTTTCACTTAAAACAGCTGCCTGCTGCTGATGGAAAATGTGCTGAAGAGAGCAGTGAGAGTGAAGTTGTAGGCTACGAAACATAAGAAATGACCTGGACGGTGCTAAAAACACTTCTTAGAACTGAACAACTTTTGATTGTCACTACGAGCGACCCCTTTTTCATTATACCTAGTCATTTATTTCCATAGTTAATAATACAAAATATTGATCAGTGCAGCTTTAAGGATTTATTTTATTTGAGAAACTCATTGGCCAGAGTATGTTAGATTAATTGAATCTAGCCTAAGTGTTTTTACAGTTTTTTAAATCACTTTTTTATATTCAGGTTTATCCGTTACTGATGTTTAATTAAAACAAATACCTTTATTTGTGTACTTTTAAATTGCAGATGGTGGACTGCAAATTTCATCCACCGACAGGCCTTCTGCACCACAACGTGCAGTAGTGATTCCCATGGGGTCCCAAGACAATTTTGAGTCATAATAGGGGGACAAAAAGAAAATAAATGTAGCACAACATCATGTTTACTTTTCCCACAAAACCTTCAAATACATCAAGCTATCTGAGAGGGGACACTGCTCATCTATGCCCACACTAAAAACCTTGTGATTAGAGGACACAAGAGCATGCTGCTTTATTTTAAAGGGTCACAAGCTGAAAAGGTTCAGAACACTGGTATACTGTCTCCTCACACTGTACAGGATCAGCATCAATATGTTTATGTCTTTAGAAAAGGGGGCTTCAACGTTTTTTAAACCAAGGACCCCTTAACTGAGAGATGGATCAGGGACCCCCTACATATATTGTATTAAAAGAAGTTGCATATAAAACTGGGGCTATAATAATGTGTAGGGCAGCCTAAAGCCTTTATACATACCTTTTTACTGCATAAAATACTAAGCTATTAAAATAGCCTAATAATTGTTGTAATGATTTTATAAATCATGTTTTAATGTTAAACATACTTGCTATTAAATTCAAACAAGACAAGAGCAAATAAGTCAAAATAGATTTTTATATAAGTTAAAAAAAAAAAATACAAATGATGAACTACACACTGAATCAAAGTACATCAGCCAGCACCTCAGCTCATTCTCTGGAGCTGCAGCAAAATGAAAACTGGACTTTTGAGATGCAGACTGATTGTAAACATGAAACTGCTGCTGCTGAAAACTCTGAAACTCTTCTGCCTCTCATATCATATCTGCCTGACACAACATTTATTTTATTTTAGAGAATGAATGTGTAGGCAGGTTCTGCAACATTAGTGTTTACTCAAAAAAATATGTATTTATATCTTCAATTCACTAACCTTTCCACTTTAACCCTTGTGTTGTCTTCCCAATGTTTTGGTACCCTGGAAATCCAGAGTTCTCGCGAGAGCCCAATGTGAATTAGCTCAGCGAGTCACTCTGGCATTGAGTAATCATGCTCGTTAACTATGCCCTTGTAGCCGAGCTGCACCAATCACATCGGTGTATCTGATATAGGCGGGCCAGAGGCGAGCTAAACAGATGACGACAGTTTAATCTACCAGTTAGCTCCACTGGTAGCTAAGCATATGGGACTCTGAATACGTCACCCCGTGTCTTGTTGTGATTGGTCGTAGTGTTATCCAATTGCGTGCAGTGAGATTTTCAAATGCATGCTTGGTGCCGCCCTTCGAGTTGGGCCATTTTCATTACTTAATGCCAGACCCTTAATCTTTCAGATTTGGGTCTGGATTTCCAGGCTAATGTTTTGGTCGTCTTTTTCGACACTTTTGTGGCTTCTGATGTTTTTGTCACTTTTTCCGATGTCTTTGTCGATTTTAGTTTTTCTTTTTTTTTTTTTTAAATCAAATTTTTGAATCTTTTTCTGACTTTTTTGTCACTTTTTTTCAAGTTTGTCACTTTTTGTGATGTCTCTGTCTATTTTTTTTTTTTTTTTTTAAGTTTTTCTTGTTTTTTTCCCACGTTTTTGAAGCATTTTTGTCACTTTTTCAACCTTCTTTCAACCAAATGCTATAAAATCTAATAAAATACCCAAATTAATTGAAAGTTTTGAACTGATCATTTAGCTATTTTACACCCCAGGAAGAGGAACTGATGTTCTGCATCAGCTAATGGGGATCCTAATAAAATCAAAAATCTAATCAAGCACTGATGTTTTTTAACAATGTATGTCTCTAAATGTCACACTGATCCTTTAAAGCACCTGAAAACATAAATATTCATGACTAAATAAGTAACAAAGGTCTAAGTGAAAGAAAACTCAAACAACACACAAAAACAGAAATCTCTGATGTGAAACAACCCATAAATAAAGTGTGTAGAAAATGTGTGCTCATGTGAAATCCCATCGCCAACAGTAAGTAGCTAATTGAGAAAACACATATTTAGCTGTGAAAGTACCAAAATCCCTTAATTTGCGCCATAGTAAACTACTTTATCATAAATAACCACCAGATGGTAGTAAAGCTGCACATTTAAAGTCTTTGGTTGAGGAGTTTAATACTTAACTGACTTTAGCTGAAACCAGAGCTGCTATGTTTGAATCTGTCTGTCTCTGACAGTCTATTGTTATTATCACTACCGTTTAGTCTGAGTGGAGCATCAGGACATTAGGTACTTCATGAGTCGGAGTCTTCAAAACAAATCCTTCAAAGCATATTGTGTTGTAGAAACAGTTTAGTTCAGAGCATCACAGTTTGGGTGCAAAGTGTCCTTCATCAGCTATCAGATGTGTGTCCAAAACATTTGGACATTGTCCAAAAAGACTCAAAGGTTTTATTCACTAGGCTTTCTATAGATGAAAGTTCACCCTTACTTTAGCTGATAACAAACTTCAAATTATTTCAATTTAAGTCTGGTCTATTATTTGGACTTTGCTATTTTGTTGTTCTTTAAGGTTCCAGTAAGGAGAAGCCACAGGATCTGATGAATAAGTTATAGTAACTGTTTTCTATAATTTACCTCCACTTAAAGGTGCAGTAGGTAAGACTTATAAAACTAACTTTCTGTCATATTTGCTGAAACTGACCCTATGTTCAAGTAGAACTACATGAAGCAGGTCATTTAAAATAAAATCTGGCTCCTCTGGCACCACCTACAGCCTGTAGTGTGATTTACTAAAATCCACAGCTCCCTGTTCAGATCAAGCCCCCAGGAAGAGCGCCGAGTCTAAAAGCCACCATGGGCTTAGCGGATAACGGTGGTACTACACCCCATGGCCCAGAAAGACTTTTCACATAGACTTTGCATGGCAAAAGAAACGTCTATATTTCAGCGGATAATTTGTTTCTGGGTATATCAACTTACCAGCCCGAACACTGAAAGGGTCCTTGTTTAAAACGTTACGTTTTTAACATTTTTAACATTCACTAGAGGCGAATCCAGAATTATTAAATTTGGCATGATGAACGCGCACAGTGGACGCAAGCAGAGCCGCAGGACTGCGACTGCCCGCTCACATGACTGTTCTCCCTAGCTCATGTAGCTAGCTGTAATATTGGATATAGCTAATGGTTGTAATTCACCATGTTTTCTATGAATACGTCCATGGTATTATCTTATGAAGTCATGATACATCCCAGGGATGTATGTAGCTGCTGTAAAGCCTGTTAGCTACATGGATGTAACGTCATTAGCGTTTCCCAAACTGGCGGGCTATCGGCTAGCTAGCTAGTTGCTAACATCAGGGGTAGCTAGCATGGCTGTATTAAGATCTATCATTCTCCCTTGTCGGGGGAGGGGCTTAGGAGACCGTTTTGGGCTTTAGCGGAAAGGGGGGAGGGACTGAGAAGTTGTTGATGTTCAAATTTGTTGGCTAAGTCCTGGATCTTCCCAATCCTACCTACAGCACCTTTAACATAATGAGTTATGAAATTTCAACTTAATTTCATGAGTTATTACTATTCCAACTCAAGTTTGTAAGCCAGTTCAGTGAAATGTAAATTCAACGTGTTAACTTAACTTGGACCTTTTTCACAGCAGACATTTGGACTTGTCATAGTAGGAAAATCACAGCTGAAATTGGTAACCTTAATGATGGCTCAATTCCATCAAGTGTCCCAGTAAGCTATTTCAGTGAGTCAGCATGAACAATACCAGGGCCTCTCCTAAGTGGAATGCAGCCATCATTAATGGTTTTGAATACACCTGTGCTTTTCCTACTATGACATGTCAACATGTTTGCCATGAAAAAAGTCTACAGTGTGAGTTGGAAACCGGATCTCGCAGAAAGTGACCATGACCCCTGGTGTGGTGGCAATATTAATGCGCGGTGCAAATAGTCCCGGAAATGGTGTCTTGATCTAATATGACTAATAACTATGATAGATCTATTTAACACTTAATGATGCACTCCACCCGATTGCAATTCCCAAACAAGGAAACCAACCAACTGAGCAGAATGACAATGGTCAAAAGAGAAGCAGCGGATGACTACGTTTTTGTCAGCCACATCTGGATGACACTTGGTAGCTAGCGTGAAGGCGACCCGGCGGGCCTTTCTGATTTAGGAGAAGGTGAAACCAGGTGAGTGGTTGCATTTATTAATCCATTTATTTTGTTAATTAGTTATAAAGAAATGAATTGCTGTCATGTTTCTAAACACAGGATAGTTTAGCGCAGCTTAATGCAACTGGTGGAGGTGAAGTTAACATTTAGGTTTACTATATATTCACTGTCACTCATATCCATTACAGAGCAGCTGTGTCTGAATCCAGTTTAAATCTCTGTGTCAAAAATGAACATGTCTAACAGGATTTGAAACATTTGCAGTAAAATATGAATGGTGCATTTCCCCGCGAACATGTGACAAAACCCTTTTTATCAGTTTCTGTAGTATAGTGGTTGGTTATCACGTTTGCCTCACAGGCGAAAGGTCCCCTGTTCGAAACGGGGGAAACACATTTCTTTGTTCGTGTTTACTTCGCACAATCAAACTCTGCTGAGTTACAGTTTTTCTTGATTGCTTTGACCTGCTTAAAGAAACTGGGATCCACTCGGTTTTCATCATCACTGTCTCAGCAGAGCAGAAGACACCTCTTGCAAATGTGTTAACCTTTTCTCATTGGATTGACACATTTTCCCACACTTTTGCAGAACAGTTAACACGGATGTCATTCAAGCAGTCCAAACTCCATTGTTTTAGCTATGGTAACCAAACAGAAACCATCTGTTCCTAACTATTAGAAACTACCTACATCAGTATGAAATCACTGAAGCACCTGTTTGACACTCCTTCACACAAATCTTCAATTAGCAATCAGTCTGCAGGGTTAGGCCATGTGGCCCCATCGTCAAGACAGAAGAGACTGAGTATCAATAGTGGCTATTTCCTATACTCTACAGTAATAGATGTAATCCCAGTTTCTTTAAGCAGGTCAAAGCAATCAAGAAAAACTGTAAATATACAGGAAATAGTTTACAGTGTAAATACATTTATTGAGACTTTTGTTTACTTCAAATCAAAGAATTATCTCTGTGATAATAAGTTATCATTTCCCGACACAATATCATTACACTCAGGACTGAGACACATTATGACACACTCTTTTTGTATTAGTCTTAAAAACAGCAGCTGAAGAATTTGACAAAGCAGGAGAAGCATATATAATCGTCGCCGTCGCCACTTCCTCCTCCGCCCCCTCCACCCCCACCGCCTCCCCCTCCACCCCCACCGCCTCCTCCTCCGCCTCCACCACCCCCTCCGCCCCCACCGCCTCCTCCGATGCTGCTGTTGATGCCGCTGTTGATGCCGCTGCTGACATCTGTGAGAGAGAGAGAGAGAGAGAGAGAGAGAGAGAGAGAGAGAGAGAGAACTATATCAGCATCATGGAGTTTCAACATGGCAGTAAATGCACTAAAAGAAAAAGCTTGAAGAGCCCTACATGCAATTAAGAGAACATGTTAGTAGTGAAGTATATCAGAGCTCTACCGGCTGGGACAGACATCCAACAGACATCTACATGCAGAATTCTGCACATACATTTTACACACAGAAACACAACAACAAATGCATGCAGAGCAGAATTAGGCAGATACCCACTGATAATTAACATTATCAGCCCCCAGGACACCCTCCACTCCAAAGCCCTCCGAACTCAAGAGCTGAGCCCAGAACAGAGTCCCCTATGTCAGCTGGTACTGATGCTAACATCCCCCCCACCAGAGCAGTCTCACAACAACACTGCTCCCCAAACACCAATTAGAGTAAAGCAATTTATAGCACAGTGCAAAGAAACCCATCTGGAACATTGGAGAGAAGAAACTAAAAGCCAAAGTAGATTAGAATGTTACCTAACCCTAAAAAGAGATTATGAATTAGCAGAATATCTCTCTACTGTCAGAGATAGAAAGCAGAGACAGATCCTAACCAAGTACAGGCTCAGAAACAGGGAGACACCAAAAGTCATGGCAACCAAAAGAAAACAGAACATGTGGTCAGTGTTGGACAGGTGAGGTTGAGACAGAGATGTACTTTCTCCTAAAGCATTCAATGACACAAGGAACATTTATTTTAACATATTTAACTCTGTTATCCCTGATTTCAAAGAGATAAATGTCAATTTAAAATTATGATGCTGCCTAATATATACACACACACACACACACACACACACAGACACACACACATTGACAGACACACACACAGAGAGAGAGAGAGAGAGAGAGAGAGAGAGAGACGTTTGAAGCAAGAATTTTGTTATATATAGCATATCCAAATGTCAGTTTTAGCCAAACTATATGTAAATTACATATAATGCCGCCTGCGCCTCCTCCTCCGCCGCCTCCGCCAGGGCCACCTTGGCCTCCGTTGCCTCCATTGGCATTAATATTTATGATGGGTGGATGGAACATTTTATTGACGTATGGATATATGGATGGATGGATGGATGGATGGATGGGTGGATGGATCTGAGAGAGAAAAGCAGAAATAGTTATATATTATGGAGTAAAATGAATCTATATTTGTTTCTATATTCTATAACTATAGATATATATATATATATATATATATATATATATATATATATATATATATATATATATATATATATATATATATAATATATATATATTCAGGTTATTTGTACCCGTGTGTCTTCTACCGGAGCAGAAACCTCCGTTAGCTCGGGGTCAGTCTACCTCGGAGGGTTTACACTTTATGGATCAGAATCTAAATCTTTATGGTCCCAACCCATCTAATGATAATGATATGTTCTTTGTGTCACTAGCTATGTTTCCATCCACACGTTTTTATCCGAATTAAGTGATATCGAATGAAAAATGCTTTACGGAAACAGTAAAATTCGATTGAATTTCATGAATATCGACTCAAAGGAAATACGTTCGGTCTCATCGGATTTTATCTTGATCGATATATGGCTTATGCGATAAACGCTGATGGAAACGTTATTTGTCGAATAAATAATGAATTGCGATTAAGTTTTATGTCATTTTATGGTTGCAACCTGCCACAAAACGAAGAAGAAGTTGTAGTTCATTTCCGCCCAGTATTTCCGCTCTGTCACACATGGCGGTGTCAACAAAAACAGATATAAGTGCACGAACGAGGAGATGAGAGACGTTTTGAATTTAATTTACGAGCAAAATATAACGGCTATTTTAGATAGCAAATATCTAAGAAATGCCATAATTTATCAGGAACTCACGAAGGAAATGGCCAACAAAGGTTACGACAAGCCGCGGGACATCCTCCAGAGTAAATGGAAGGCACTCAAACAGCGATACATGTCTCGCAGCGGTGCCGGAGGGAAAATAAAAGGCAAGTTCCACCTTTTTGATGAGATGGATCAGATCCTCGGCCATAGGCCCGTCATAGCTTCCTTGGCTTTTAATATTAACAGCTCAGGTAAGATATCACGTTATTGTTCTCATTTACTTTGAGGAATGCGTTAAGCATTGATCCGGACTGTACGTCATTTCACGTCTGTATCTTGTTCATTTTATCCGAGACTTTAATTATTGATGAGAAACAGAGCAATGATGAGGGAGACGTTACAGAGTCTACAGGTATGAAGATTATTTTCCAATTAAATTCATGTTTCAAATATGATATATATATATATATATGTTTAAAAAGAAATCAATACTGGGGCTTTACATTGTGTATGGTTAGGGTTGCTCAAATTGTTTCACCATATAAATGAATGCATAAGCTGCACATTATGTATCCCTGAACAGGGGAAGGCAAAGCCTGACTTGAGTTAGAAACAACAGTGACTGTTCAGCTGTTAAATCAGTATGTTTAATAAATGATAAACAGACAAGAGCGCCCCCTAGCGGCCGCATAACGGACATGACATCATCAGATTCCCCTTTCTGTTTTTTTCAATAAAAGGCAATAAAACAGAATTCACTACATGAGGAAATTTAGCACTGCAAATAACAAAGTGCAACCAAAACATTTTATGCAAACTTAAATAAACAACTTGTGTAGATATAATGTGTTGTATGACTAATACAACCAACCATATTTTAAGTAAAAGGGTCATTTGTGATAACTTCACTCTGACTAAGAACATTATACTTTTTACAGAAGAGTCAGGAGATGGAACATGCAGCTTGAGTGATGCCAACGTGTCTGCAACTATGGAAGCACTAGACAAATCCTTGCCCATTGAAGAATCGGCCACACCGAGTAACCCACCAAGATTATGGGAACGCCAGTCAAAGAGAGACCCAAGAAAGAATGATGCAGGGGAGATGAGATCCTTCTACATGTCCTTTCTCGATCAACAACGTGAGCAGGCAGCACAAGATCAAAAATCATTGGAGTCCATCACCACGGTCATTTCAGTGTCTTGAGTGGTGTGCCAATGCAGCCGAGAGGCATGCAGAAGCCACTCAAGTCATAGCTGGGATGAGCCAACAACAAAGTAGGGGCAATTACAATACATTTCAAGCCCAACACCAATTTAACTACCACCACGCTCCCCACCCACCCACTCAACCACCCACATCTAATGCTGCACACTCATCTCTTCACATGGAACCTAACTTGCCATTCACTGCTTATCTTAACTTAACAGTAAAGTAAGTTGTTAAAGGTGGAGCAGCGATTCTGGAGAATGCTTGTTGTCAACATCAGTAAATATCTCCTCACGATCCGCTATCTGTCCAAACTTTGTGCGCTAAAAAAACCTGGTACCTAGGCACTGTAAACTGGTATGTAAACAAAGGGGCCATCGTAGCTAACAACATGCCGATTTACAGAGCCTAGGCTATGTATTAACACTGAACTTTTTTTCAGGTAGTGGATCATGAGGTGATATTCACTGATTTTGACAACAAGCTTTCTCCAGAACTGACTCCACCTTTTTAAGAGCCAAATCATTGGGTGAGGGGAATAAAGTTCCAGAATTTGTTACTGATCGTTTTGTTCAGGTGTATCTTAAAATGGCACTTTTGGTGTTACTGAACGTTTTATTCAGTTGTATTTTTAAGTGGCACTTTTAGTGTGTTTGTACAGGAGGGTAGTACGGAGCCCCCCTGGTCCCACTTTGTCAAAAAAAATTAATTATAATTATCTCGTGGCCTCAAGATAGTATCTCGTGGCCTCAAGAAAGTAACTCGTGGCCTCAAGATAGCTATCTCGTGGCCTCAAGATAGTATCTCGTGGCCTCAAGATAGTAACTCATGGCCTCAAGATAAGTGTATATAAAAGGAGAATGCACAATGGAGCAGCTTTTCTCCCCAAAGCAGAGAGTGCATCAAGACATTTAAAGGAATAAAAATAATAATAGAAGTTGGTAAATAAACAAGTATATACATGTAAAAAGTATAAATATAGGCTATAAAATATGAAGAAGAATTATAAAGGACTATGGATATGCAGTCTCACGGCAGTTCGTGTAAATGTCACGTTATTTTCTCGGGGAAAGGACGCCGGGAGACGGCTGGGAAACGGCCGAAAATGATGCTCTGTAAGCTGGGAGGTGGCCTGCTGGGGACGCGCCACAATAACGGGATGGCGGAGGTTGGGTTTGGAGAAACATAACAGGGAAAGGGCGCCTTACGCGCCGGGAGACGGCCGCGGGGGACGCGCCACAATAACGGGATGGCGGAGGTTGGGTTTGGAGAAACATAACGGGGAAAGGGTGCCTGACACACCGGGAGATGGCCGCGGGGGACCCGCCACAATAACGGGATGGCGGAGGTTAGGTTTTGGAGAAACATAACGGGGAAAGGGCGCCTTACGCGCCTTACGCGCCTTACCGGGAAACGGCGGGTTTTAGGAGAAACTCTCTGCACTCTCTGCTTTGGGGAGAAAAGCTGCTCCATTGTGCATTCTCCTTTTATATACACTTATCTTGAGGCCACGAGATACGTATCTCGAGGCCACGAGTTACTATCTTGAGGCCACGAGATACTATCTTGAGGCTACGAGATACGTATTTCGAGGCCACGAGATAGTTATAATTAATATTTTTTACAAAGTGGGACCAGGGGGGCTCTGTAGGGTAGGGGAATGCTATAAGTACTTTGGTCTCTACTACATGAAAACAAAGATCCACTATATCTTTGAAGCCTTAAACACAGTTTAGGAGACGAGTTATTGTCTTTGTTTAGTATTTTACAATACAGAACAATTAATCGAGCATTGAGTGTTTCTTTTGAATTGTACAATGTGGAACAGTTTACATTATATATTTGTTTATTTTTTCAAAGGAAATACTGTACTGAAAATGCACTGATAAGATTTGTTGGCTACGCTATACTGTTTTTGAAAATGTGCTGTAGCTTTACCCCCACTGTACTGAAAATGGCTTGAGGTTTAGACTGGGCTGGCCACTTACAGATGACAATACAATTGTCTGCATTGTTGTCTAGAGCACAATCACTACACTATACAAATTAAAAAGAGCTATAAATGAGAGCGACCCCAAGAAAGAAAATAGGCAAAAAAAAATCATTTGGAGGGAATACATAATCATACAAATCTAAAGTTGATATCAAGCATTTCTTTACTTAGAATGTATAGCTTGCTGTTGTACTACTGGCGGACTCTAGTTGCCACATATCTAAGTAGAGCTTGGCGGATAGCTGCTGCCTCTGTGTTTGGTGGACCTTCATATGGGTGATGAGGTGGTTGTGGTAGGTTTTGGTGGTGCTGCTCAGGGCCCGGTTGTAAAAACCTTTCCCTCTCCTTTTCGCACAAGTTGTGCAATACACAACAAGCAACCACAACGGTCGGCATGAACTTGTGGTCAATATCAGACCGTTTGGCCAGCACACGCCATCTCCCCTTGAGGCGTCCAAACGTGTGTTCAACTTTCACACGTGACCCATTCAAGTGAAGGTTAAACACCTCTTCTTCCTCTGAGAGATTAGGGCCAGAAAATCCCTTCATCAACCATGGGAGGAGAGGGTAGGCTGGATCTCCAGCTAACAGGAGGGGCACCTGGGCTCCTTTCATTTCGATTGGGTTTTGGGGATGTCTCTCAGGGAATCTAGAATAGAATATCCACACAAGGTGTAGAGATAACATGTAGGCTATAACAAATAAGCACAATAATTAACAACTCTGCAGCTAATTGTTATGATGATACTTCTGGTACCCATACATCAATGTGGAAATGAAACATAATATATGAACTGCATTTCATTCAATCTGAGATTGATTAAGTGTACCATCTACCAAGGTAAACAGACGCACCTGTACAGGTCAGAAGTGGTGAAGACTGCCGCGTCATGCGCACTACCGGGAGTGCCGACACAAATGTCCCTTATGATGCAACGATCGTCTACCACAGCCTGTAGTACGATTGATGGCCAGCCCTTTCTGTTGACAAAATCCCTGTAGCCTTCAGCAGGGGGTCTAATCGGGATGTGAGTCCTATCTATTGCGCCACCTGTGACACAAGGTGCGCTCTGGAGTTACGCAGTGAGATATCATGCGCCTCATCCACTCCAGGTAGGTATACCTTCGCATCATCCTCGTTCGTATGGCATTGTACACGACGTAAACACACCGGTGCACGGTGGTTTTGCTGATTCCAAACGTTTCGCCTACCACTCTGTACTCTGCGCATGTAGCCAGTTTGTAGAGCGCAATGGCGATACGCTTCTCGGTTGGAACCGGAGGGCGATAGCTTGCGACGTGTGGGGAAAGGGACGGGCCAATAAAATTACACAAGAGGTCAAATGTTGTCTTGGTCATCCGAAAATGCTTCAACCAAAGGGTTTCCGTGAAGTGTCTCTGAACCACGATCTCCCAGAACAGTTTGGAGCGCTGTCGTTCCCACACCACAGGCCGCCTCTGTTGTCGTCGGGCATTTACGTGCATCTGCATCTGCATCACCATAGCAATGTGTTGATAGCGTCGTTTTCTTATTACAGCTTGATATGTCGCTATCAGCTGGCACTAAGCACTATTACAACTTGTGCAATATTGATCATTATGTTGGTAGATGGCATTTTGTCTAGCAAAACTTTGTTCGCAAATGTTTGCTTGAATGTTGTGCGAAAATGAATGGAAACACCTTAAAATGTCTCAAATCAAGTCGATATACCAGTTTGACCGCAAAACAGCATGTGACGTCATTACGCACAGGTTTTTATTCGCTTTAAAGCCGTTGGATGGAAACACACTTTCACCAGCTTTATTCGCATGAGTTTTTTTACCGAACTTCAGATAATTCGATTGACAAGTGGATGGAAACTTAGCTACTGTTTGAGTGGTTTAATAAAACGGTTAATGTGAGAACTTTACTCTCCTCTCTGACGCTCACACACACACACACACACAGAAACACACACACACACACACACACACACACACACACACACACACAAACACACAGAAACACACACACACACACACACACACACAGCTGTGCATCGCGCTTTGGAGGAAGGTCTGGCAAAGACTGAGTCTCGCTTAGCCTCTGATGTCCCTGGTGTCATGTTACGTGAGGTTTAAGCATTAACAGCGCACACTGATACCGATTCAAAGGAATGTGGACTTCACGTGAAAGAGCTGTTACTAAATTAAGCAAAAACGTAAAAAAATACAAATAATTTATTAAACAACGTCCCGTGAAACATTGATCCCTAAAAGTCTCGACTACTTTTTAAATGGTTTGTTTTTTCAGTGGAGTCTGGTTCAGAATCTGAACTTACCTTCAGTTATATGATGAACTTTAAAATGTCAAAACATTATTCTCTCTCTCTCTGCTGTCTCGCTCCGTCCCGCTGATTGATGGATCGATTGTGTGCGAGGACTCTGACTCTCTCTCTCTCTCGCTCCCTGTCTGTGTGTGTGTGTGTGTGTGTGTGTGTGTGTGTGTGTGTGTGTGTGTCTGTGTGTGTGTGCATCTGTGTGTGTGTGTGTGTGTGTGTGTGTGTGTGTGTGTGTGTCTGTGTGTGTGTGCATCTGTGTGTGTGTGTGTGTGTGTGTGTGTGTGTGTGTGTGTGTCTGTGTGGGTCTGTGTGTGCGTGTCCCTTTCCATTAAGGACCTGTTGGTTCAGTGTTGTCATGCAACAGCATCACCGGATGTTTCCTCATATCAATCATATCAAGTTTAATTGTATAGCAACAAATTCCACAGTTATTCTCCCAGTCTTCTCAGACTCTGGCTGCTGCCACTCAGCAGTTAGGTGACTTTTCTAATCATTTGATCTCGGTCCAATGGGGGCGAGAGAAGCTGCAAAGTCACATTCAGTTCTTCACCTGCTTTGTCTGACAGAAGGATGTAACTTTGGGTTTATCATTGAGATCTCCAACTATTTAGAGAGGTCCCGGAACATAGTAGATGGTTTCCTTATACTTCTGGCTCTGTGCCTGCTTCTTCTTATAGACATAAGGAAAGTATCGGTAGATGGTTTCCTCATACTTCTGGCTCTGTACCTCAAGAGTTATTATGTGTTTTGGGGAATGAGGAAACATTAAAAACAGCTGACTTAAAAAACACGACAACAATGTCTTTACACAATGTCATGACAACCTTCAGTCTGAATGTATGTGGGGCAGACGAATGTCTTTGTCAGCTGATATAAAATTCACCTCTTTTGATTAATTCTATTGAATCGGTATATTCAGATTTATACCAAATTATCATTCCTCCTGATTCGCTCCACTGAGTTACTCCTTTTAATTTAGTGGAGGGGTCAATAAGCCTATTGGACAACCACTGGAAGAACCTTTACACCATGTTTCCTGGAGGACAACAATACTAATGTTTCCATCAACGTATCACATTAGAAAATGTTGATGGAAAAGGAAAAATTCGAAGAAAAAAAAATGTAGGAGGCATTTATATCCACCTTTTAGTTAGGTTAATTTAGCTATTATTTCTTTTAGCCACTTGGGAGTGTATTGCACTGGGTGTGGCACGTCACTGAGAATTAGCTATATTTACATTTATGGCAATCAATGAGGGGAAGGTGTGGATGGCGGGGAACACACGGTTCTTACCGTAGCCGTGAGCACCCACTCCACCGACAGCACGCCACAGCACTTTCTTAATCAGCACGGGGTGAAGTACTATTTTATGTAAAATACCTTTTTTTCTACTTTTATAATAAACGGGAACACCACTCAAAGAGAACTAATGCCTGGACCTAAGATATTTTCTGCTACGCGTTGAACACCATGCCATCCATGCCGAGGCTTATAGGATAACCTCAAAATAAAAATTATGCTCGCTTGAGGTGGTTTTTGCCTTTTTCAAATAAGAGTTTATGTGAAAAATGGGAGATGGAAACAGCTTTGCTGAATAAGTTGTGATGTAGCGAACATGTAAGTCACATGACTTTAGTCCCGGTATCTATCGGATGGGGGAAGGATCGGGATACGGGTCCCATCCAGGGCGCCGTACACTCGTCGCACAAGGTGCGTAGTGGAGTTGCGGTGCGCTGTAGCCTGTGCCTCAGACACGTCGGGTAAATTGACGAATTGGTTTAACAGCTTGAACTCGTATGGCCCTGCACACCACGTATACACAGTGGTGAACGGTTGTCTCGCTGACACCAAATGTCTCTGCCACAACCCTGTATTCTGCACAGGTGGCCAACTTGTACAATTCTACCTCTCTCCATTTAGCCAGAGAACTTCGCTTCTAAACTCTTTGATTTAGCAAGAGGGTTTGCAATCTACAATCAAGCGTAACGTCAACTTGTGGCCAAACTACGCTCTGGCCGGCTTCTTCTTATACTTTAATCAAGTGTTGTTTTGTATTTTTATGATTAGAAAAGTCACCTAACTGCTGAGTGGCAACAGCTGGAGTCTGAGAAGAGTGGGAGAATAACTGTGGAATTTGTTTCTACACAATTAAACTTGATATGATTGATTTGAAGAACACATCAGATGATGCTGTCGCACAACAACACTTTACATTACATTACATGTCATTTAGCTGACGCTTTTATCCAAAGCGACTTACAATTAAGTGCTTTCAACTGTGAAGGTTCAAACTCCAGACCACAAGTAGTAAGTGCAAATACAGTAGCTTTAAATAGGCAAAGCTACAAAGAGACATATGAAAGTGCAGGTTCGAAAGTGCAAGTTCAAGATTTTTTCTTTTTTTTTTTTTTTTTTATCCGAGGTGTAGTCGGAAGAGATGCGTTTTTAGCCTTCGGCGGAAGATGTGTAGGCTTTCGGCCATCCTGATATCGATGGGGAGCTCGTTCCACCATTTGGGAGCCAGGACAGTGAACAGTCGGGATTTCGTTGAGTGATTAGTTCTCCCTCACTGTGAGGGAGCAGCCAGCAGTTTGGCTGATGCAGAACGAAGTGGGCGGGTTGGGGTATATGGTTTGACCATGTTCTGGATGTAAGCGGGTGCTGATCCGTTCGTGGCCCTGTACGTAAGTACTAGTGTCTTGAAGCGGATGCGGGCTGCAATTGGTAGCCAGCAACACTGAAACAACTGGTTCTTTATGGAAAGGGACTTTTACTTTAAGCCTGATTTTTCAATCCTGAGAGACCCCACACACGGCGATAAAAAATCACGGTCTAACAGTTTTGGTCGTACAGTGTGTGGTGCGCAGCACACGGCAAAATCAACACATCACACACGAACCGATTTGACTCCCGAGCATTCCCGGGTCAGACGGGAAATCTCGCAAAATCCCTCGAGATCAAACGTGACTTCAGAGTAAACAATCATGGCGGACGAAGAGGATGCTGTCGGTACACGATCCGTTCTGCCTGCACGATCCGTTCTGCACATGCGCAAGATAATACTGTTTTACCAAGGATACGACCTGCACGATCTGTTCCACGCTAGCCTATGGCTAGCCTCCACCGGGAAGCTAACGTTAGTTTAGCTAACAGCTAATTCGGCTAACCGCTAGCTGACAGCTATATTCAGTCTAAAATAACGTTAACTCAAACGTAATGGGAAAAGCAGGCTACAGCTAAATTAAGACTTCACAGCAATAACAATAAAGACAAGTATTGAGTGATTGTATTTTAAATGAGCACAAGTAAAGTAGAACTGACGTAACAGCTGTTATATATGTTAGGTGTTTGTTATATATGTCAACGTTTATTTTCAAGTTTTATTTTGAGGGTCTTTTAAAGTTATTACATGCTGTCTCAGCTAGCAGTTAGCCCGAATTAGCTGTTAGCTAAACTAACGTTAGCTTGCCTGTGGAGGCTAACGGCAGACCGCTACAATCAGCTAGCGGTTAGCCGAATGAGCCGTTAGCTAAACTAACGTTAGCTTGCCTGTGGAGGCTAACGGCAGACCGCTACAATCAGCTAGCGGTTAGCTGAATTAGCTGTTAGCTAAACTAACGTTAGCTTGGCTGTCGACCGGAAGCGTGGAACAGATCGTGCAGTGTCGTAAATCCTCGTACAACCGCGCATTCGCGAACATTTTGCGCATGTGCAGAACGGATCGTGCAGGCAGAATGGATCGTGTACCGACAGATGCAGTGGCGAAAGTTTGTAGTTTGTTGTTAACCGAAAAAAAAACGTAATCAAAAGAAAAGGCGATGGTCAAAGAAGTGGAGACAACGCGGACTTTCTGGTGCGCCATGCCGCCGGCTGTTTTGATGTTGTTTTCCGGTGCTTTCCTCGCCGCCTCGTCACCTCGCTTTCTGATTGGCTACACGCCACAGTCCACAGGCTGCGTCAGAGCCGCGGGAACATATTTTGAATTGGGGGTGCTGACAAATTTTCCATAGTGATGTTTTCAGCCAAAGTCAACCACCACACACCAAACTGCATCCATCACAATTTACTGAACTCTATAGAGATTCAAAAATAGCCTATCCAAGACCGTAATTAGCCTGCCGTGGGCTACTGATCCCGAAACATTGGAAAATAATAGACCGTTATCGCTATTTAACCAAGTTAAATTTCTTTCATACCCATACTGTCAAGATGAAGACAAAATATCTCTCTTTATTAAAACAAAGGCACTTCGTGGTGTCAAAACAGTACTAAGGCTTCGGTAATAAAACTGGAACACAGGTACACGCTCCACAAGCGAAAAAACAAAAAAAGAATAAAGTCCAAAATCCAAGACAGAACAAACTAGGCACGGGTAACGCAGGATATAGACACAAAGCTACGACAAAGGTACAGAATATGCCTACTACAAGCTCAAAAACGAAGCCACAAAACACAAGGGTAACACATCACTGAATTACAGTATATTAAATCAAATCAAAGTGAAGCAAGCCAGTCAGTCCTGACACAAACACTGAAATAAAGAAATGCAGCCTTAAGTTTTTGTAGCACAGCAATAGCAAATTAAAGGCATAAAGATATTGGGCATAATGTATCAGAAGTTATTAACGCGTGTTAAGCTGGACCTAATGATTTTATAACAATACAGTAGGATAATTAAAAATAGGTGTGACCTCATTCTGGTTTTCCAATATGTAGGAGTGTAAAAAAACACAATTATCTCCAATAATTCGTATAAACTTTCAGTTGAACTGTTACTGAACAATTGATAATCATGCCAATTTACTGCACGGCGGCAGCATAATAATAGTAAACCAGCGTTATTACCTTGTGATGCAGTCATAACACACAAAAAAAAATCCTCATCTCCAAAACGTCTACCAGGAAAAGTGTGACCCCGAGGCTGGCAGCACTGAGTTGATGTTGATGTTCCCTCTGCGGCTACCGGCTACCCTGGTGCTGCTAGCTTGGTTTACAAGATTAGCTCCCTCGTCGTCTGTTGCTAGCAGGGTCGCTACTTCATTCAGTTAGAGTTGCTGAGTTTTCTGCCTCCGGTCTTTTACGCTTTTTAGCCTGTGGTTGATCTATAAAGAAATCCCAAATGCGCTTTTGTGCCATGGCTAGCTAACTTCTGTTGTTGTACTGTTGTTGACCAGCCGGGAAAGTTTCCACAACATCTTCACCACTCATGAATGAACGTCAGAGGCGCACGGCGCGCCTCGACTCTTGGCAAAATCGGCAGATTCATTCTAATCAAATTATGTGTTTATTTCTTACTTACCAAATTTTAAAATGTATTACATTTAATTTGTAATGAAAGGGATTAGGTTTATATTAATAATCAAAGTATTAAAAATAAATGTGTGTTTTTTTTTTTTTAATTATGGTTGTAGTAGTTTCTCCTTTCGCTAGGGGGTGCTGCAGCACCCTCAGCACCCCTAGTTCCCGCGGCCATGGGCTGCGTGCTCGTTTGTCCCCGGGGGGACACCACACACGAGGAGAAATCGGGCCAAAACAATCCAACATGTTGGATATCCCCGATTTGAGATCGGAGCAGTCCCGACGTCCTTCCGAGCAGACGAGAGCAGTCTTAACACCCCACACACGGCAGGAATATCTGATCAGATTATTTTACCATAATCGGAGCATCCTTAAGATTGTCGGAAGGGGTGAATCGGGGCTAAAATCGGCCTAATTATCCTGCCGTGTGAACCAGGCTTTAGTTTTCTCTGAACACACACACACACACACACACACACACACACACACACACACACACACACACACACACACCGACGAAATAGAGATAGAAAAGTGTTCATTTACAGTTTTTTCCAATTGCTAACACACTAACACACACACTTTTTTTCTATATATTTTTTCTGCACATTGTTTCTGCAATTTTCTTTTTCAGTTTACAGTTTTTTGTGAGCATATTTTTGTTCAGTCCAATGTAAATATATATGCTATGCATATGTTGCACAGACTTGTTTGGTGAAAAATAAAAAAATAAAATGTTTCAACAGCGCGTGTGTGTGTGTGTGTATCTGCAAATATTTCTGTGCATGTGAACAATCTAAAGAATTTTCTATTTTAGTATTATGGCAAAGCATACTAAAGATGAGAGTGCTTTTCATTATGCCCAACAGTGTGTAGTTGGTTAGACAAACATCTGGTAATATGAATGAAGTGTGTGTCTTTTGGTGCAAAAGTTTGATTTTGATAATGCTATATGTAGTTGTGGTTGCAGTGCTTCCTTTTGCAGTTTGGGTGTGTGGTTTTGTGAATTGTGTTACAGCAACTGGAAAAAACTGTAATTCATGTCAGGTCAATAGTGGGTACATTATATAAAAGTTTAAGAAGCTAAAAAAAAAAATGATGATGTGATTGAATGTGATTTGGTCAAATAGCTGACAGATAATACATCAGGGATGACACAACTAATCTTTTTGGATAAAAGCTTTTATCTTCTTTACAGAAATATTGTACTTTTTACTTTAAATATAGAGGAAATGGTTTACAGTGTAACAACATTTATTGAGACTTTTGTTTGCTCAAATCAAACAATTCTCTCAGTGATAATAAGTTATAATAAGATAAGTTATCATTTCATTAAACTCAGGACTGAGACATGACACACCTTTTTTTTTATTAGTCTTTATAACATCAGTTGAATAAATTAAAAAAGCAGGAGCAGCAGGAGCAGCACATATAATCGCCGCCGTCGCCGCCGCCTCCACCGCTTCCACCGCCTCCACCGCCGCCACCGCCTCCACCGCCTCCACCGCCGCCACCGCCGCCACCGCCGCCACCGCCGCCACCGCCGCCACCGCCGCCTCTACTAATCATCTCGATGGATGGATGGGCGCCGCCTCTGCCCCCTCCGCCGCCACCGCCGCCACCGCCGCCACCACCGCCACCGCCGCCGCCACCGCCGCCACCACCGCCACCGCCGCCTCCGCCTCCGCCGCCACCACCGCCACCACCGCCGCCTCCTCCACCACCACCGCCTCCACCGCCTCCACCGCCACTACTCATCTTGATGGATGGATGGATGGATGGATAGGTGGATGGATGGATGGATAGGTGGATGGATGGGTGGATGGATGGATGGATGGATGGATAGATGGATGGGTGGATGGATGGGTGGATGGATGGATGGATGAATGGGTGGATGGATGGGTGGATGGATGGATCTGAGCGAGCAAAGCAGAAGTGGTTAGCATACATTATGGAGTAAAATGAATCTATATTCTATAACAGG
>NC_050191.1:25613012-25690512 GCF_008315115.2 Sander lucioperca | reverse complement strand
TTTTTTCGAATTTTGTCGTTTTCATCAACATTTTCTAATGCAATACTTAAAAATACGTTGATGGAAACATTAGTATTGTTGTCCTCCAGGAGACATGGTTTAAAGGTTCTTCCAGTGGTTGTCCAATAGGCTACAGAGAAATTATTGACCCCTCCACTAAATTAAAAGGAGTAACTCAGTGGAGCGAATCAGGAGGAATGATAATTTGGTATAAATCTGAATAGATATATCAATAGAATTAATCAAAAGAGGTGAATTTTATATCAGCTGACAAAGACATTCGTCTGCCCCACATACATTCAGACTGAAGGTTGTCATGACATTGTGTAAAGACATTGATGTCGTGTTTTTTAAGTCAACTGTTTTTAATGTTTCCTCATTCCCCAAAACACATAATAACTCTTGAGGCACAGAGCCAGAAGTATGAGGAAACCATCTACCGATACTTTCCTTATGTCTGTAAGAAGAAGCAGGCACAGAGCCAGAAGTATAAGGAAACCATCTACTATGTTCCGGGACCTCTCTAAATAGTTGGAGATCTCAATGATAAACCCAAAGTTACATCCTTCTGTCAGACAAAGCAGGTGGAGAACTGAATGTGACTTTGCAGCTTCTCTCGCCCCCATTGGACCGAGATCAAATGCTAAGAAAAGTCACCTAGCTGCTGTGTGTGTGTATGTGTATGTGTGTGTGTGTGTGTGTGTGTGTGTCTTTTCAACTCAAAAAGTAGGTATGTCATATAAATTAGGTGTCTTGATCATGAATTAAAAAGCGTTGAGAAAAGTGACAAAAAAACTTTTTTAAAGCGTCAAATTATTGGGGAAAAAAGCGAAAAATGTTCATTTTCAATTTTGACCAAGAAGGACAAAAAGTTCATGGTTGACGGGAAGACAACACAAGGGTTAATTCAGTATCAGGACAGTCACTTCACTTTATGAAGCAGCACAAAAGTCTGAGTCTTTATGGTCAAACGGGTCAGATGTCCGTCCCAAAATGACAGAGGCACAGACGTGTTCCACAAGCTGAAGGCGGCATCTACGTATATTTATATATTTGGTCTGGAGTCTTGATGTTAATACATGAGCTTCAAGGTTTCAGAATTGTGTCCACAGTTCAATCCCTAACCCAACCCAAACCAGACAACCAAATCGTAATACTGTAATAATATAAATATTTTTATATTATATATTTCAATAATTTCATCAGTGGGCCATATGCTCAATCACCACATTACTGCCTTCAGTGATATAGTGACCTAACACATTTTTATGAAAATGAAAAATCTTTGAGTTTACAACTTCACCTTTTATATTTTCTTTGTGTGGCATCACTGTGTCGGACTAACAATTATCAGTTTAGTCCAGTGTTTCTCAAATGGGGGTACGTGTCTCCCTAGGGGTACTCTGGAGGACTGCAGGGGGTAGGTGTCCCCCTAGGGGTACTCTGGAGGACTGCAGGGGGTAGGTGTCCCCCTAGGGGTACTTTGGAGGACTGCAGGGGGTAGGTGTCCCCCTAGGGGTACTTTGGAGGACTGCAGGGGGTACGTGTCCCGTTAGGGGTACTTTGGAGGACTGCAGGGGGTACGTGTCCCCCTAGGGGTACTCTGGAGGATTGCAGGAGGTACGTGTCCCCCTAGGGGTACTTTGCAGGACTGCAGGAGGTACGTGTCCCCCTAGGGGTACTCTGGAGGACTGCAGGGGGTACGTGTCCCCTTAGGGGTACTTTGGAGGACTGCAGGGGGTACATACGGACATTTTTTGCTAAATGTTTTTCAGTTACAAGGCTATAGTTACTTCTACTGTCTTTTTTCTCCAAGTTTGTCACTTTTTTCAAAATTGTTGTCGCTGTTTTTGAAGTTTGTCACCTTTTTTTGAAGGCTTTTGAAGCTTCTTTCTACTGTGTTTTTTTTTCCAAAGTTTTTGTTACTATTTGACCTATTATTAGCTTACTTCCTTCTTTTTCCATCAGCATTTAAATGTCTTCCAGGCACAAGGCTGTTGTTTAGTAAATCTATCGCTGACATCGCTGTATTGTTCCTCTTTATATAGACTTTTTTTTTCTACCAAAAATTATTTGCCCTGGTTAGGGGGTACATGGCTTAAAAACACTGTTCATATAAGGGGGAACATTATTGAAAAAAGCTTGAGAACCACTGGTTTAGTCCATACAAACCATTCTGGGTCCTGTTCTTTTTTAGCTTATACATAAATTATATTTCTTTTGCGCAAAAAAATGTTTATTCTGATGACACCATTGTCTATTGTGTAGCTGATTCTATACAACTAGCTACTAAAAGACTGCAAGCTGCATTTCTTTAAGAAAAAAATTCTAAATGCAGATAAGACTAAATTTATGTTATTTACAAATATTGAAAGGGTCTCTGAGTACGAGTACCTTGTTATATGGATTGATCAAAGATTGTCATTCTGGGCCCTATTTTAATGATCTAAGCGCACGTGTGAAGCGCCTGGCGTAGGTGTGTTTAGGGTGTGTACAAATCCACTTTTGCTAGTTTGACGGCAGAAAAAAGGGTCCGTGCACCGGGCGCATGGTTCAAAAGGGTTGTACTTAATGTCTTCATTAATTCATAGGTGTGTTTTGGGCGTGAGATGCAATAAACCAATCAGAGTGTCATCTCCCATTCCCTTTAAAAGCCAGGCGTGTTTGGACCTTGGAGCATTGCTATTATGACAATAATACACCTCCCTGTAAGACCAGCACACCCATGGGCCACAGATGGGCGCAGGTGCATTTGCTATTTAAATGACGTGGGCGCTGGACGGGAAGTTGACAACTGCGTCAGGCTTTGCGCTGCGCCGGTTGCAAAATAGAGCCCTAAATGTCATAATGATAATCTTGTCTAAAAGCTGCACTAGAAGGTTGGCTTTTTGTACAGAAACAAATCCTGCTTCCCTATATCTTGCAAAAAATTAATTGTGGAAGCTACTCTTGCCCGTTTTTGATTATGGAGATCTGATTTATAGACATAAATATAAATCATCAACGATAAAACCCCTAGATTCGATCTAACACTCTGCCCTTAGATTTATTACAGATACAAGTTATAACACTCACCACTGTTTTTTGTATGATATGACTTGGCCACTTCTTGAGATTGCTCATTAGTTGGTGTTTAGTTGGTGTTCATCTGCATTTTGTATTACATTTCCCATATTGTAAATCCATTTTCCACTCGGTCCATTGAATGGCTTTTACTTGAGGTCCCTAATAGTCCCAATATTTAAAAAAATATTCCGACTTGTTCCTAATTTTTTGTCTTTTTTTTCTCAAAATATTCCAACTTTTTTCTGTCAAATCAAAGAATTCTCTCAGTGATAATAAATAATCATTTCGCGACACGATATCATTGAACTGAGGACTGAGACACATTATGACACACTCGTATTTCATATTTTTTATTCAAATTCTTAAAAACAATAGAGATGGCAGCAGCCCAAGATGCACGAGCGCTTAGCGTCGCCAACGTTACGTCCTCTATGATTCGGCTTGGCCAGGACAACTGAGAGAGAGAGAGAGAGAGAGAGACGTTACGTGTCCAGCAAGAATTTTGTTACCAAGTCCAATATCCAAATGTCAGTTTTAGCCAAATTATGTCTGTAAAGTTACCGCCACTGTCACCATCACCACCTTTGCTGCCATCGCCACCTTTGCCACCATTGCCACCATTGCCACCATTGCCATCGCTGCCGCCATCGCCACCTTTGCCGCCATCACGACCGCCGCCGCCGTCGCCACCTTTGCCGCCACCTTTGCCGCCACCTTTGCCGCCACCTTTGCCGCCACCTTTGCCACCGCCAACCCTGCCAATCCAGCTGCTACTACCGCCGCCAGCACCGCCAGCACCGCCAGCACCGCCAGCACCGCCACCGCCTCCGCCTCTGCCACCACCGCCGCCTCCACCACCGCCTCCACCACCGCCGCCGCCACCGCCGCCACCGCCGCCGCCGCATCTGCCAACACCGCCAGCGCCACCACCGCTGCCACTATAGCCACCACCGCCATTGCCACTATTCATCTGGACAGACAGACAGACACATAGACAGACAGACAGACAGTCATATATTTTTACATATATACATGAATATTTGTATACTGAATCAATATTATGAAAAATGTAATCCTTTTATATCTTGAATAAAAAGAGAAAGTGTTTAAAAGTTTCATGTTTCCTGTCCAGACAGGAAGCTGCAGCAGTGCATGCTGGGTACCTGGTATGTCTGGAAGGCTGCCGGCTGAGAGATTAACGCTGCGGAGAAAAAAGGGAAATAGTTTTAACATGACTTTAAAATCGACATCTTCAAAATCGACAACTTATGTTAATATTAATTAGCTCATTCTTGTTTCCTAACTGCGTCGAGAAGCAGAGAAGAGAAGGGGTACCGTGTCTGCGGCTATACACCCTGCCCCGCCGGTCTAGGCAAACGCTGCAGCTCCTCACTCCCTAAATATAAGCTTCATCAAAGAGGAGAGTTTTAAATTTACTCTTAAATGTGGTGACTGTGTCTGCCCCCCGGACCCAGACTGGGAGCTGGTTCCACAGGAGAGGAGCCTGATAGCTGAAGGCTCTGGCTCCCACTCTACATTTAGAGACTCTAGCAACCACAAGTAACGGTAGGTTTCCACACAGCGAAATTTCGCTTCGCTCTCATTGAGGTTGAATGGAGACAAAATTCGCCCTGATTGCAAAGCAGAGAAAGAAGAGGTAACCTTGCTCCTTATGATCTAATGAGGAGATTCCAGATTGGCCCATCTGAGCTTTCATTTTCTTAAAGGCAGAGCAGGATACCCAGGGCTCGGTTTACACCTATCGCCATTTCTAGCCACTGGGGGACCATAGGCAGGCTGGGGGAACGCATATTCATGTTAAAAAGCCTCATAAAGTGAAATTTTCATGCCATGGGACCTTTAAACACTCAAACGTTTCAGGTAGCTGACAGGCCAATCACTAGCATGTTCGGACATTGGATTTCATTGTAAGCATAGCAAGGCAGCTAAGCTACATAGCCAGGTTACCAGAGCATTTATGAGCTAACATTTTACCGATGGTTTGCTGCTGTGCATTTTTACCGCCCTAGCTACGATAGCAACGATAGCTTGCTAGCAAACTACCTGCTAGCTATCTATGCTACCTAGCTTCAACCCTCTCTGCTAGCTGCCTAGCAGCCGGTGTTCTGTTGCGGTCTTGCGTGTTGTTTTCACCCCCCGCCCCCAGAGGCAAAATTTCGCTGGCCGAAGAATTTTAGTTCTTGTCAGAACATGCACTGCAGCATTCTGGATCAGCTGGAGAGTCTTAAGGGACTTATTTGAGCAACCTGAATTACCTAAATTAAACAATAAAGCAGAATTGAGTAAGTTTTTGCTGGAGCAGCAAACTAGCGTCCGTGACACGGGAGCACCGGAAGTGAGACAATACGCTTACCGTAAACATCAGCACCGAACAGCGGCCATTCATAGCGTTACGCCTCCTTTAACGTTGCGGTGTTCACGTCAAAATTCTCCTCCCTGCTGAAATTCCCAAGCCGGAGGTGGTCTCTACGTATAAATATCTAGTTTGGGACTCTCTGACCTACCTGGGTGTTTTGGCTGCTCTCTGGGGGGCACCTCCTGGATCCCCTGGTACCCGGGCTGATTCAGGCAGGGCCCCGGTTTCTCCGCTTTCCCCAGTTTCCCCGGTTGCCCCGGTTGCCACGGTTGCCCCAGTTGCCCCTGTTGCCCCTGTTGCCCCGGTTGCCACGGTTGCCCCTGTTGTCCCTGTTGTCCTGGTTGCCCCGGTTGCCACGGTTGCCCCTGTTGCCCCAATTGCCCCGGTGGTCCTATGAGGAGGTTGTGGTCTCCTCCATCTGTGTAGGTCTGAGCGAATGTCTGCTGAGGAGACACCTGTGGGTGGTGTTGTTGTTCCATGGTAACATTGAATAAGAAATAGAAAGATGTCAATTACACAGATGAAGTTTCTGACACAATTCAAACAGGATCTAAACATTACTGGTCTCTCCCCGTTCACTACCGGACACATTTTTACTAAAATAAAGTCCAGTGGTGGACACAGGAAGGGGTGGGGCTTCGCTGTTACATACCATAATTAAAAACATATGCAGATTTTAAAGGGTGATTTCAGAAATACATGTACTTATATACATGCAGTATATATATGTATACATGTACTTATATACATGCAGTATGTATATGTATACATGTATTTATATACATACAGTATATACAGTATATGTATACATGTACTTATATACATAGAGTATATATATGTACACATGTATTTTTATACATACAGTATTATATGTATACATGTACTTATATACATGTACTTATATATGTATACATGTACTTACAGTTGACTATCACTGCCTTTGTGCAACGTGAGAATATCACAAATCAACATTGTGAAAAATGTAATCCTTTTATATCTTTAAAAAGTGTTTAAAATGTTCATGTTTCCTGTCCAGACAGGAAGCTGCAGCAGTGCATGCTGGGTACCTGGTGCGGCGATCCGGGGAAGGCTGCCATCTGAGAGCTGAACGCTGCGGAGAGAAAACCAAAGGTCACATGATCCGATCCACACGGTAACGGTAACATGACGCCGTAACGCAGGAAGTGTGGACCGTTTCATACCATAGGCGCTGCTTGAAATGCAAATGTATATGTGCAAAATCTTTAGTATAGGATCTTTGGTGGAACATGAACACCCGTTTCCTCTCCCAAGTCATAATATTTTCTGAATAAAGTTGTTGATATTATCATATTTTAACACTCTATTATTATCCTTATAGATTTGACTGAATTGAATAGTTGTTTTGATAAGAAAACTTCACAATAATACTAATATTTCCTTTATAAACTGTGACAAACCTGCAGGGTAGCCGGGGTCCGAGTACGGAGGAGGGTTCTCATTATTCATCTGGACAGATTGATGGATGGATGGATGGATGGATGGATGGAAGAGCAAAGCAGAAATAGTTAGCATATATCATGGAGTAAAATGAATCTATGTTTCTAATCAATGGGCTTTTGCATTTGCATGCATTTTGCATTTGTGTACATTTTATTTTCAGTGAGACATTGCAACCCATCTAATAATAATGATAATGTTCTTTGTGTCACTGTTTGAGTGGTTTAATAAACTGGTTAATGAGAGAACTTTACTCTCCTCTCTGACACGTAAAATCACACAGACCATATGTTTACAGAGCTGTGATTGGATATATATGTGCGTGTGTGTGTGTGTGTGTGTGTGTGTGTGTGTGTGTGTGTGTGTGTGTGTGTGTGTGTGTGTGTGTGTGTGTGTGTGTGTGTGTGTGTGTGTGTGTGTGTGTGTGTGTGTGTGTGTATTTATGTGTGTGTATGTGTGTCCGTCCGTTGACTCTACTTGTTCTTCTAAGTTTCACTTCAGGATTAAAGGACAATTAAATATTATAATGTTATATAGCCTAATATATATTCAAACAATCAACCAGACTGAGGATGTGTAATTGATCAAGCTGTTTAAATGACTGATTCTATTCCACCTTAACCTGGAAAAGTATTTAGTATTTAAGGGGGTAACTGGTGCTACAGAACATTATTATTAATAGTCATTATAAACTAAACCATTAGACACTATTTACAATACAGAAATATGAGTCAACTCTTTCTACATTGTTGAGTTCGCAGCGCAATGCCAGACTATATCCATAAATCTCTCATTTTAGTGTTTTCAGGCTCATCAATAAGAATTACCAACGGGAGAAATAACATTTATGATAATTGACAAAGTCAAAGTTTCCACTCTTTCATTCGGCTACCATCAAATTCACCACGCCGCGCGGATTTAAAAGATATTGACACTTTTGTTTTCCCTGATGTCATCTTACGTGAGGTTTAAGCATTAACAGCGCACTGTTATCGACTCAAAGAAATGTGGACTTCACGTGAAACAGCTGTTACTAGTTAAACTATCAAATCCGAATTAATCAAAAACGTAAAAAAAAAATAACACAAATAAGTTATTAACAACGTCCCGTGAAACACTGATTCCTAAAAGTCTCGACTACTTCTTAAATGCTCCGTTTTTTCAGTGGAGTCTGGTTCAGAATCTGAACTTACCTTCAGTTATTTGAAGAAATTTAAAATGTCAAAACACGAATCTCTCTCTCTCTGCTGTCTCACTCCGCTGATTGATGGATCGATTGTGCGCGAGGAAACTACAGCTGCACGAGGACAAGGTGGTGTCTCTCTCTCTCTCTCTCTCTCTCTCTCTCTCTCTCTCTCTCTCTCTCTCGTGTGTGTGTGTGTGTGTGTGTGTGTGTGTGTGTGTGTGTGTGTGTGTGTGTGTGTGTGATTGGCAGCTATTTACATAACATAACAGGTTTGTGTGTGTATGCACTTGAAGATGTAGTGAACTAAGATTGCAGGTTTAATTCTGACATTGCAAAAACAGTGAAAAGTGAATTTCTGATAATTTTCAACTTTTAGAAGAAGCTTTAACATGAAAAGAAAGGCAGAATCACACATCCAAATGTGTTATAAGATCTGAGCAGAGCTTTATGTTTCACTGCTTACAACTGACTGAATTATTGAATCCTAAAATTACTTTTTAAAGCTGTTTGGTAAATATTCTGTATATTTTGTGCAGCGTGTATACTTCATGGATGTATTAAGAGAACGGTGTACATGTACATACCTGATACTTTTAAATGGCAAACAGCGCCACCAAAATCCCGTTTAAGGCCGAAAATATATGACATCGTACTGATAAGAACTACCATAGAGAATGAATGGTAAAAAGTTAAGGGAGGTAATCTCTACTTTTCCTGCGAAATAGGCCCAAACTGGATCAGGTTCCAAACTGGACGGAAACATCGGTTTTTGTTACTACTTTTATATATCGTCTGCTAGCCTTATTTAGACACTTATGAAAAGTCCTCCTTAAGAAATATAAGGACATGCATATTTAAAATTCCTTCATGAGTTTCCGTAGTGTAGTGGTTACTTTTTGAAAAGAAGGAAAAAGTATTACTGACCGGAAGCCTCTCTAAAAGAACAGGGTTCGAATCCCACCTTAACCCCAAAAGATGTCCTGTATTTAGTTCAGAATATTATGCTACAGCATGTCTGTATTACACAAAGTAATTAGATTTAAATTGTTTAACCGTTTTATGTTAAATTTAATTCAATATTTTTTTGAAAAATTATGCGGAAACAAGATGATAAGACCTTATGATGTGAAGGTTATGCTAATAATACTTTTACATGCTGCTACTGGTAAAAGTTGAATTGAACTTAATAATAGTATATTATTATATAATGATACACAATTCCAAAGCACTATATGGGTATATTTATGTTTAATTTTATTTCATTTTTTAACACTGTTACTTCCTCAATCAAATAAAGACAGTCACAGTGATGCTTTCAATATATTTTATTAAAAAACAAACTCATTCTAAAACACACCATAAAAATCTAAAACACAAAATAAAAATGAACACACTTTATAAAACTAAATGTAACAAATAAATATAGAAAAATGTAAAAATACACAAAAAATGTATGATATAAACTTTCTGAATTATTTATTATTAAAATATTAGATATTACAATTTTTCCAATTGCTAACACACTAAAATGACATGCATAGCACAATTATTTAAACTGACACACAGAGAGCAAAACCTCTTCTCAAGTCTCCAACAGTCTAAACACATTTTCTGCTTTACACACATTTTACAATTCAAAATGGCCCTTTTTAAATGCACTGAACACAGTTCTCTGCATAAGACACAACAATCTGACATAAAGTCACATGTTTGTGTAATCACACTCAGTCGTACTTCTATGACTGGCTGGTTTGAGCAACCCCCTCGAATCTGTGTTGTGTGTAGAATGACGAATGACGAGCGGGAGACTAGTGGCTCTTTACGCCGCGATGTGCCCGTTTATTATCTGCACTCGGCAACTCACCTTGGGCACGTCTCTCATAACTAGCAATGAATACACAACAGCCAGTGACATTTAACTACTGTAGATAGAGGGCGCCCTTGAGCCAATAATTCTACATTGCTATTACAGTTTTTCTTGATTGCTTTGACACAGCAGTCAACTCAAACTCCACATTTTTCAAAACAGTTAACAGACAGGCCGAAACAGTGGCACTCATGGTCAAAATGACACATTTTGTTTGCAAAAGGCTCTAACTGTGCCAAAACATTTAAAATATGCAACAAAAGAAAATTTTGCCTTCAAACAACACAACCTGCAAACAAGTGTATGAGCTCTTCCAATCAACCATTACACAGTGGACAACAAAATACAAAATACAGCACTCAGTGCCAATCAGTGCACCATTGCTTGTCATTGTAGCCTATTACTCTACGTAGCTTTCATGCCAGTGACATTTGTTGACAAATTTGCCTTCTTGCAAAGAATTGGATCCAGAATCGGAAATGCTTTGATGCAAATGTTATTGATTCCATTGATTCTTATTTTGAAACTGTGGCTGACAACTGAAATACTGTAAATATTACATAAAATACATGTAAACCAAAATAAAATCTATTAGAGTATAAGAAATTAAGAAAATAAAAATAAAATCTATTACAGTAAAGTATAAACATCTATTACTGTAGAGTATAAGAAATAGCCACTATTGATACTCAGTCTCTTCTGTCTTAGACCTCTTCCATCCATGTTGGCAAAGAACAATACAGATGCTGCACCTTTAAGGCCTGCAGACTGATTGCTAGTTGAAGATTTGTGTGAAGGAGTGTCAAACAGGTGCTTCAGTGATTTCATACTGATGGAGGTAGTTTCTAATAGTTAGGAACAGATGGTTTCTGTTTGGTTACCATAGCTAAAACAATGGAGTTTGGACTGCTTGAATGACATCCGTGTTAACTGTTCTGCAAAAGTGTGGGAAAATGTGTCAATCCAATGAGAAAGGGTTAACACATTTGCAAGAGGTGTCTTCTGCTCTGCTGAGACAGTGATGATGAAAACCGAGTGGATCCCAGTTTCTTTAAGCAGGTCAAAGCAATAAAAAAAACTGTAAATAACAATAATGGCAAGTGGAATTGCATAATATATAAACCCTGTTACATTTGCCATTCAAAATGACACTACATGAGCTGATTGGCCAATATATGTGCCACCTGGCCAAACACCTCAATGGTTCATTGTTACCACTTCAATCAGGAAGTAAGCACTATGATGCCTCTTTTTTTCTATACATTTTTTCTGCACATTTCTTCTGCAATTTTATTTTTCAGTTTACTGTTTTTTGTGAGCATATTTGTGTTCAGTCCAATGTAAATATATCTGCTGTACATATGTTGCACTGACTTGTTTGGTGAAAAATAAAAAAATAAAAATGTTTCAACTGTGTGTGTGTGTGTGTGTGTGTGTGTGTGTGTGTGTGTGTGTGTGTGTGTGTGTGTCTGTGTGTGTGTGTGTGTCTGTGTGTGTGTATCTGCAAATATTTCTGTGCATGTGAACAATCTGAAGAAATTTCTACAATTTGAACTATTTTAGTATTATGGCAAAGCATGAAGATGAGAGTGCTTTTCATTATGCCCAACAGTGAAAAAATCTGGTAATAAGAATGAAGTGTGTGCCATTTGGTGCAAAAGATTTTGATAATGCTATATGTAGTTTTGGTTGCAGTGCTTCAGTTTGCAGGATATATGAGGTATTTTACAGTTTGGGTGTGTGGTTTTGTGAATTTGCAAAATTGTGTTTTAGCAATTGGAAAAAACTGTAAAGTCTGAAGAGAAGTCCACAAACAGTACCCTGGCATGGTTTTTGTTGCCCTAAAGGTGTTTAAGGATGAGGTTGAGTACTGTTACAGCTGCATCCTGGACCCCTCTGTTAAGTCTAACTGTAGTGGGTTGAGGAGGCTGTTCGTCCTAAATATCAGTTCTCTTTTGATCAGCTTTTCAAAGGACTTCATCACAAGTGACGTAAGGGCTATGGGTCTGTAATCATTTAAAGACTTTGGGTGGCTATTTTTTGCAACAGGGACTATAGTTGACTGTTTCCATAAGTCAGGGACCTTCTAATATTATATATAATACATTGATTGATTAAAAATATAATAAAAAATGGGGCCTAGCTGTTCCGCACAACAAGAAAGAACGCGGCTGCCAATGTTGTCTGGGCCCGGACTTGTTTTGGCTTTGCAGTATTTAAAGGTGTTCACAACACTTTTTGTGTCTGTGTGCGTGTGTGTGTGTGTGTTTGTTTGTGTGTGTGTGTGTGTGTGTGTGTGTGTGTGTGTGTGTGTGTGTGTGTGTGTGTGTGTGTGCAGGGGTGCCGCCAGGAATTTTGGGCCCCATGACAAAAAATCAAATTGGGCCCCCTCTGCGCAGCTGTTGTCACCACATCTCTAGGACCTAACTGTCCCATCAAAAGCTTTACAGAACTCTAATTAAAGGATTTGTACATGCATGCAAGTCTAGTATGCAGTTCACTATTTGATGCAAGATTAAAAGCAACCATAAAAAATGTGCTGAAGGCTATCTTTTACAGTCTCAAAGTATTTTTATTGTAAAATTTGACAAAATGGAAAATTCTCTTAACAAAATTATTATTATTATTATTATTATTATTATTATTATTATTATTATTATTATTATTATTATAATTATTAATGAAAGACAGAGAAATCCCCATAGACTCCCTGCAATGATGCTAACTGGCATGTCATTGACCACAATGCTGCTCACCTTCTTCACTGGGACTGGGAGGGGCACAGTTAGGGGGAGACTGGGCTGCTGCTGACTCATCTGTTGTTAAGTCAGCTAAAAGGGGCAGGGACAATGATTTAATATGAATATCTTACTAAACGTTTCCCTGCACTGATTAAATGGTGATTAAATGTAGGCTAACACTAGTCTGTAGCTAGCTAGCTAGCTTATTTCACTATGGACATTAAGCCAACAGGTTAATACCACTCACAGACTATAGCTACCCACCTTTCTTGGTGAAAAACTGAGTTACAGTTTGACATCCTTTCCTTTGTCTTTCCTCTCTCTTGTTTCTCTCTTTCCTTTTTTTAAAACCAGATTTTGATTTAATGTTACTTGGTAACATTGTGGTCACTGTAGTTCTGGCGCATCTACTGACTGCAACTACACACCGTCACTGAGTGCGCTAAGGCAGGACCAAACCATTTCATGCAGATACAGGGGTGTGGTTGGTCAATATGGATGTTTACTTTTTGGTCAATGGGGATATTTAACTTTTACTGCCAAAAACAAGTAAAAACAAAGAGATCATTAATTTTATTATTATATTTGAAATATATAATATATTAGTTTTTACCTATTTTTTGGGGCCCCTAGGAATTGTCTTAACTTTTCCCCCCTATACGGCGCCCCTGTGTGTGTGTCTGTGTGTGTGTGCGTGTGTGTGTGCGTGTGCGTGTGCGTGTGCGTGTGCGTGTGTGTGTGTGTGTGTGTGTGTGTGGGTATATTTGAAGTTCGGTGTGTTAGTGTTCATTTCTTTTTCTCTGCGACCCATCTGTCCCTTTCAGCCTCATAGAAGTCAGGCAGTTTGAACTCCTCCCAGGTCATCTCCTTCCCCATGCCCTGTGCCTTGTAGAGGGAGAACACTCTGGAGGGGCAGTAGATGTATTTCTCTGGTACCCCGGGAAAGCTGTCATGTGTGTGAGGGCTGTCAGGGCCCTGCTTTAGGGGTTGATGACAGAACCTGCACAGGCGACCTGTTGAAAGCTGCACTGCTGACTTCCTCTTTGCCCTCTCCTCTGCCACCCTCCTCCACTCAGCCCCCCTCTGTCTGGCGCCCTCCAGCTCCCTCTCAAAGAAAGGAGACGCAGCAAAGTCCTCAAAAGACATCCGAGTGTTTGTGAGGCCTTCGTCTGCGTAGGTCTTAAACACCTTTGTGGAGCAGTAAAAGTATTTGATGGTTTGTGTCTGATAAAAGAAATGAACTGATGAGCCATCGGCAAGATACCGGGACTTCGGCTGACCACAGGCTACACAGTTCCTGGTCTTTTTTTTCTGCTGCTGCTGCGGCTGCTGATGTTGTTGTTGTTTGGCCATTAACTCTGCTACAATCCGCTCCACTGTAGCCCGGCTCAGGGACTCCTCCTGGGGCGGAGCAATAGGTGGAGGGTTGAAAGTTGCAGGAGGCAGAGTTATGACAGGCACGCTGGTCGTTTGACTGCCTGTAGTCAAACTCTGCCACAGCTGCTGTGTCTCCAAAACTTTCTCTGGGCTGGTATTGAGGGAGGAGCTGGTGTTTTTTAATTTGGCCAGATGCTTTACATATCTGGAGATATGTTGGCATGTGGTTGGATGAAGGAGGCTGTTGGGGTCAGTGCACGCCCTCTGGACCATGGCAGCATAGTCTGCGTCCACCCGCTTCAAAAAGTCTTTTGACCCATGGTGTTTAATCAGAAGCCTGTCGATGGCCGCTGTCATGGCTTCTGTCCACCGGCTGTGGTCCAAGACTTGAATAAAGCCTCCCGTCTTGATTGGACCAGTGCGGGCAGCCCGGGCAGAGGAGGAAACAAGGTGCTTGATTGATTGATTTTATTTGACCACTTAAATATAAAAATATGAAACAGTACATGTGTCATACATTAAAAATACATAAATAGTCAGGGATGACACAATAAAGCCCAAAGACTTATTTCCATTGTGGTCCCTATAAGGGCAGGGGGGAGGGGACAAGAGGCAGCAAATCACACATCAGTCATTCATTATACATTAAACAAACTCATCCACATTATACAGAAAAATGAACAATAAAAATAGACTATGATTTGATAATGACTACGATTGGCACCTAAGCCATACTTTCAACCTCTGTTTAAAACTGCCTATGCTTCTGACTGTCTTAAGTGTACCAGGTAAACGGTTCCAAAGGGTAGCTCCAGTATAAAGAAAAGACTGTTTGCCCAGATTAGTGTTAAATCTGGGGGGTACAAAATCTGTTGGGCTACCCCTTGTGGAGTACCTGTGAACTTCGTTTACTCTCTTAAAATAATTTCTAAAATATTTGGGAACATCTCCATTCACAATTTTATGTACCATACCCAGCTGCATCAGAGACACTCGATCCTCCACTTTCAACCATCCCACCCTTTCAAAGTGGGAAGATTCCAGATGAGTTCTAATTGGAAGGTCTAAAATAAGCCTTATTAATTTATTTTGAGATGTCTGAAGCCTATGTTTCAGGTTCCCTGTGACACCATTATACCATGAGCCACACGCATAATCAAAATAAGGCTGAATTAAAGCTCCTGCCAGAATTAGCTTTGTTTTTTCATCCAAAAACTTTGATATTCTGGCCAAAAAGCGGACTCTCTGATTTACTTTGGTGATTACCTTTTGGGCCTGACCTACTCCCAATAAGTTGCAATCTAACATACATCCAAGGTAACTGATTGATTCCTTGGCAGTAATTACAATATCTCCAGCTAGGACCTTAAAACCTGAGGCTTTTTTTTTTTAACTTTATCTTTGTTCCAAACAATATAGATTCGGTTTTCCCTAAATGAAGTGATAATCTGTTATCAGCCATCCACATGCTAACATTTAGAAGTTCTGCACTAAGTTTGCTTTCAATCATATTTTTATCCTTGTGAGAAACAACCAGTGCAGAATCATCTGCATATAAAAAAAGACTGCATGAACAAGCAGACTTTAAGTCATTTATATATATATACCCCTGGATGGTCTAAACAATAATGCATATATTTATTATATTGTTTTTTGCCAAACTTGGATAAAACATGGATCAAAAATGGTATATTTTGATTGTGTGAAGAGTTGATCAGTTACATTTGTTACATGTATCATATATTATATGATATATTATATTCCTTATTTAATATTATCAAGCCTGTTTTATACTGTGAGGTCTGTATGAGGATGGTAGGTGGGTAAAAGGAATACCTGTATCCATCAAAGACTGATTCTCTGATTTGCCTCTGGCCACAGCTGGTATCAAGGGTGGCTGGGACTGCTGGGACTGTTGGGACTGCTGGGATTGGGAAACGGTTTCAGAGCCCTGCTGTTTCAGAGCCCTGCTGGAAAGATAGGATGGGCACCGCTCCAACTGGCTCATCAGTGGTCTAGTGATTTAGTCAGTCAGTCTGTCGGATGGTCAGTGATTGACAGTGAGTGTTTAGTCTGGGTTACCTGAGAGTCTGTGCCCACCATAGCAGCAGGGCAGTGCTCCTCTGTCTCCATGGCTACAGCAGCTGGGATGTTGGGCTGTACCTGTTTGTCCCAGTTCAACACAACAGGACGACCCCCTGGCTCCACAAACTGCAGTCCAAATTTCTCCCCTGTGTCCCTGTTCGTATTTTGCAGCCTGGGGTATTTAGCTTGGCCTGTTACCTTGACAGAGGCTGTGTTCATTCCTGAAATTAACAGGGGGTCGAACACAGCTGGCAGCTCCACACCAGGCTGTTTCAGGTCCACCAGCCTCTGGAAGTTCCACCGCACCACTCCAGTCATTGCCTGGGCCTGGAAAAGTTCACAGGACACCCGGTTGCCTGTCACCCACTGGGCTTGGTGAAAGTGGAAGCCCTCCTGCTGAGAGGTGCCTCTCACTGGAATCCAAACAGGTACGGCGGCTCCCGCACCCTTGGTGTAGTTGAGCTGCAAGGTGCCACCATACCTGTAGAGAATTCCCTCCCCCACCTCAGGGTCGCTCAGGCAGCCTCTCATGATGTGGACACGTTGGATCCTCCACAACTTCAGCATGGAGGCCTTAAACAGGGGCACATCATTGGCATCCTTTGCGCCACTGAAGGACTCAGCCTACATGGGGCGAACGCTCTTACTGGGTGAGCTAGAGGCCGCCCCGGTGCAACCCTCTGCAGTAGCTCCCTCTGCTGTGGCACCTTTGTCCTGCAGTGCTCTCTTATGTGCTGCTTTGTCAGATTTGCACAATTATGTGACGCTGCTGCCCGCAGGTAAGAAATTCCACCTCCTGTAACATTATGGCTACATGGTAGAGTGGTGCGTTGCCTTCTTCAATCACTGTAACAGCTTGTCAATATTTTACCACAGCTAACTTAAAGGGTTTAAAAGCATTCCTTACCTCATATTGCTGTGCCTAATTCCCTGGCTATGTTCTTGTGTTGTAGCCCACTTTGCAAAACTTAATGTTACCCATCCTGCTTGTTGACGGTGTCTGTCATTATCACCCCCCTTCAATTTATCCATTTCATGTAACCCATGGCTTATCGACTGTCCTAAATTTGAAAATTGTGCACACTGCGTGATGTTTAAACTATTTACAAACAAGATATCATCTTGGTCAAGGAAGACGTGTCATGTAACGCTGACAGGTTGAACGCTACGAGGCTATGCAATGCAAATGATCGGTGTCAGTCGTAACAAATGGATGAAAGAATGATTCTTTATGGCTACGTAATCTGAGACTTATGTAAATAGGCCTAATTGTTCATTTCCATCAACTTTTGAAGTTGATAAAAGAAATACTGTTATACACAGGCCTTGTTAATTTCACTAAATTGAATGAAACACTGAATTAATTTGTTAATTCTCAATCACCACAGGTATGCTAGATGAGACAGTGGATTATATCCAAGACTTGGAAGCCAAGCTGAAGAAAGCCTTACAACCCCGGACCTCTTCAGCCGGTATTGTGCATCAGATGACCAGCTGAGATTGATGAGATGTGTTTTAGATCTTTTGGGAATCCATTGCACCATCTGCCTCTCAACTGGTCTACTGGAGTAAAGCAAAGAGGATAAGTGAAGGCACCAGTGAAAACATCAGTCCCAGTCCTCCTCGCAGCATGCCATTAATTGATGAATTTCTTATTTACTGTATAAGTAGCTGTTGGCATGAAGGAGCAGGTAATTGCTCACATGTTCCAGATAAGTTTAACCACTGTGAGCCGTGTGACCATCACCTGGGCCAATTACCTCTTCTTCATTCTAGGGACGCTTACTCTTTGGGTGAGTAGGGAGAAGGTGAAGTCCGTCATGCCAGGAAAATTCAGGAAGTACTGTCCCAATGTCCGTGTGATACTAGACTGCACTGAGATTGCTGTGGCGGCAGCCTCTTCACTGACCCTGCAATCAGAAATGTTCTCCCACTACAAAAACAGGACAACCTTGAAGGGACTGATCGGAGTCGCTCCCCACGGTTTGGTGACATTCTTCTCGCCGCTGTACACTGGAAGCATCTCTGACAAGGAGATAACAAAGATCAGCGGAATCCTTCCCTTACTTGAATCAGGTGATGAAGTGATGGCTGACAAAGGATTTATCATCGTAGATCTCCTTTCTGGTGTTGGGGCAAAACTCATCATTCCACCCTTCAAGCGTTCAGCCCAATTTACAAGAGAGGATACTGAGAAGACACAAGCCATAGCGTGTCTCAGGATAGTGGTCGAAAGGGTAATAGGCAGAATTAAGTCCAAACACATCTGGGACTCACCTGTACCTCTCACTCTGATGGGCACTGTCAGCCAGATCTGGCACAACTGTTGTGTTATAGTGAATTTTCTTTTTCTTTTTTTTTCTTTTTTAATTATATCTTTATTTGGAAAGAACAGAGACATATGCCAGCATAGCGACATTAGTAGAAATAACACATGTCCTTCCAGTTTCGTTTGTTTTGAGTCCAGAATAAGTGCATCACCAGACATCTAGTCATGGATCGTGGATCAGATGACGTTCTTCCTTAGTGTTGCCCATTCTCCTCTAATAACTTACATTTCACAGCAATTGAGATAGAATATCGTCAGTAGGTACTCATTATCCTCTTAAGGAGAATACTGACAGATAGCCCGGGATAGACAGAGCCAGACAAGGTCCACGTGTTCACTTAAAGAGAACTCTGAAACAGCTTAATTACATTACAGATAAAACAGGTTACAGGAAACTATGAACAGGAACCAGGGTGGCCGCCTGCTGCTGCTGACATAAAAATAAACATCAAAAACCAGTCAGAAATTAAATAGGTAAATTACAAAACAATATTACCAGTGAGATAAAATAAAGTAAATAAAGTCTGTTCTCGTAGGAGCTATGAATAAAATCCAGTTGTTCCAAATTTGGTAGAATTTGTCCTTTTGGATTCTTAATTGGTAGGTCAATTTTTCCATCCTAAATATCTCTAGAGTAGTTCCAATCCAATCATCCAGGGTAGGCGGGATCGGGTTTAACCATCTCCTTGTAATCGTTTTCTTACATGCCACCAAGAGTAATTGCATCAACTTTATCTCCCTCCTACGTTCCAAAAAAGAGACGCGACCCAGGTACATAACATCAAAGCTCAGAGGTATTTGAGTGTTGAAAACCATGTTTAAGGAAGCCTGGATACCCCTCCAGAAAACATTTAACTTGGGACATTCCCAGAATATATGATAATGGTTAGCGACAGTCGAGCCACATTGTCTCCAGCACGGCATATGTGCACCTTTATACCTCTCCTGATATGGTGTCTTGAAATATCTAATAATATTCTTCCAACAATGCTTTCTCCAGCTCATGGAGTTGGATGTTGTCCACTGGAAGGACCAGATATTGCCCCACACCTCCTCAGAAATCTCAAGCCCTGATTCCCTTTCCCATTTACCTTTGATGTATAAAGTGTTATTATCATTGGCACGGGAGAGAGCTATGTACAGTTTTGAAATGGAGTTGGAAGGGATCGTGGTCATGGCATTTTTCAGAATGCAGTAAAAATCTGAATCAACAGCTGAAAGGTCAGTCAATTTACATTCATGATCAATATATGATCGTAGTTGCAAGTATCTATGAAATTCGTTTCGTGCCAAGCCATGTTTGACCCGCAAGGTCTCAAAAACTGTGCACAGTGTTTCTTTGAGTGAGTGAGAGGAGGGTTGTGAGAGCATACATTGTCCATGATTTAAAGCTAGAGTCGTGTCTGTTGGGAATAAAATCTGAGTCAAAAGCAAACCATCTGAAGATTCTCAGCATTCTATGTATCCCACAAGTATTAATTACCTTCTGCCAGACTTGGAGTGTGTGGGTCAACCAGTGGTTCCCCAACTTTTCTAAATGACACATTAGACCCTTATCTGCTATTACAACTTGGATAGGGAACTGATTTGACAGATTGGACTCCAGCGCCTTCCACCTAGCTATATAAGTTTCATTACACCAGCATAAAAGGGGAGTAATTTGTGCAGCATAATAATAGTTCCTTAGACAGGGGAGACCCAACCCTCCACTTTCCTTGGCAAGTTGAAGGGTAGCATATTTAATCCTTGGTTTCCGGCCCTGCCAAAGAAATCTGGAAATCCATTTGTCCCACTCCCTGAATTGATTATCACTCACCTCTATAGGCAAGTTTCTAAAAAGATAAAGTAGACGGGGGAGCATATTCATTTTAACTGCACTTATCCTAGAACTAAGGCTCAGGAAGGGGACCAGATTCCATCTGTGTAGATCAGCTTTTATGCTCGAGGAAATTGGCTCATAGTTTGCCCGGAAGAGCCCTGAGAGGTCCCCAGTCAGATGTATCCCCTATAGTGAATTTTCAAGGACCTTTGTCTTTTGAAGAAGACTGAGATCTGGAGAGTATATTGCATGTTATGTTGCATACTTATCCTGGTTTTGGGTTTGCTCTCTTTTTGTCATTGGTGTATATATATATTTATATATATATATATATGTGTAAACAACTGCCTCTTTGTCACTTCCTCTGCGGGGTAAGACACATACCATATACCACATACCCGGGAAGGTTAAGGGAAGGGATCTTAAATATTGTAACAAACACACATTTTCTCTGTTGTAAGTGGAACAGTATCATTTTGGGCCTTGTGTACCAGGAGCAACTGATTAATTTATTGACATTAAAAGCCATTAACTGAATAAACAATTAAAACAATTACATTTTACAGTACCAGTAAGTAAGGCAAGTAGGAGCATTAGCGAGGCAATGTGATAATTACTTAATTGACTTAACAGATTAATAAATTAACTATACAGGTTAATTAATGAACATGTAAAATGTTGAATGAGCACAACAGAGGATGTACTTCCTGTGGCAGCTGAAGAAATTCAACCTGCCAAAGACAATGATGGTGCACTTCTACACAGCCATCATTGAGTCCATCCTCACATCCTCCATCACCATCTGGTACGCTGCTAGCACAGCCAAGGACAAGGGCAGACTGCAGCGTGTCATTCGGACAGCAGAGAAGGTGATTGGCTGCAATCTGCCGCTGCTCCAGGACCTATACGCCACCAGGACTCTGAAGCGTGCTGGAAAGATTGTGGCTGACCCCTCCCACCCCGGCCACAAACTCTTTGAGCCACTCCCCTCTGGCAGGAGGCTGCGGTCCATCAGGACCAAAACCTCACACCACAAGGACAGTTTTTTCCCCACCGCCACTAGCCTTATTAACAAGGCCCGGAACCAACGCTGACTCTCTCCACACCCCACCTCTCTGTACTTAATCTCCTGTTCTGCTCTTTTTATCTTAATTCTTACTCTCTTATTTTTAATACATTCTGTGTATATATATATATATATATATATATATATATATATATATATATATATATATACTTATATTGTTTGTTCTGTTTAACCTGTTTGTTTAACTTATTTTAGAGAATGTGTGACATGCACCTATGTGTAAAAAACGTACTTGGCAATAAAGCTTTTCTGATTCTGATTCTCTGATTCTGAGTAAATTTACAGCATTACAGCAAATATTTTAAAAGATATATAGTGAGAGTCCAGGACAGTTAAGTGTAACATCCTTGTGTACACATCCATGTATGTGTAGTTGTACAAAAGGTTTAACTGATTGATTGATAAGTTCATTAACATGAAACCTGTAGACATCTAATGAGAGTCCTGGACAGTTCAGTGCGATTCCAAGTACACATCCATGTATGTGTTGTAGTAGAAAAGGTCTAATTTGTCCTTCATTTTGAGTATGAATGAATTATCTCGCCAAATTCTTTCAACATATAAATTTTCCTGAGTGTCCGTGCACTCTAAAAAATTTTTTATAGTGGCTCAACTTAAAAAAATTAAGGTAACAATTTGCATGGACTTTTTTAAGTAGTTCCAACTCAGCCAATATTGAGTGAATTCCGTGATTCTTTTATAGTCAGACTAACTCAATTATTTAAGTACAACCAACATGACTAACAAGCTTAATTAAAGTAAATCTACTTAAATTTCATGAAAATGTTTAGGCAATATTAAGTTGTCAAATTACTTAATTTAGGCTATTTTAACTTATTTATTTTACTTCCATTCTACTCAGAAATGTCCATGCAAATTGTTACCTTAACTTTGTGTTAGTAACTTAATTCACTTTAGCCAGAATAGAATAAAATAGCAATTCCTTTTTTTATGATCAAACCTTTTATTGTAAAAGCAAAGTAAACTTATAAACTATATTATTATAATACTATTTTATAACTTATAAACAAAATAAACATGCCTACTTAGACAAACAAAAAATCCCAAATCAGTTATAACGGGGAACTTCAACCTGGGCCCTATTTCCCCATGCGTGTGTGTACCAGACTGATGGGGAGAAGAATATCTTTAATTAGTCCAGTACTGAGGGAGAGCACATCAGCCGGTGGCCACAGAATGATCTAAAACATAGTTCTAAGAGGCAAATGCGCACCGTCAAAGTGTGCTCTTTTTCCCCTCTGACAGGCTCAGGTGGTTACTATAACACTGCATGAAGTGGGATTTTCGTACCCGTAAATGCCCGTAAATCTCATGTAAAGATAAAAGTATGGAAAGCATTTCCCTTACCCTTCACTTGTTTCGGTTGTGTAAAACCAAGTCTCCTAAGAACTACGTTTTAGCTCGTTTTGCGGCTACCAGCTGATGTGCTCTCCGTCAATACTGGACCAATTAAAGATATTCTTCTCCCCATCAGTCGGGCACACACACACACACACACACACACACACACACACACACACACACACACACACACACACACACAAATAGGGCCCAGGTTGAAAAATATCGAAGTTCCCCTTTAATCAAAATTAAAAGTGTGTTTGGGAGCTTCTAAGTCAAATACTTGCAGGCTTTTACAAGGAAGTTGCCCTTAAAAAAGGAACATGTTCAAATTATTAATGTAAATTTTGGAGGACCAATCCCCTGAATCCAGTGCTTCATTCTCTGTGCATGTTAAAGAATACAATAAAAAAACACTATGCACCATGTGAAAAGGAATACATATATTACATGTTGCTGGTGTTGGAAAAGATATATTAAACGGCTACATGTATTCTCCATGGCAAATGTTTTCCAAGGGACTTTGTAAATAGTTTCTGATACATATTAACACTTCCAAAAAGCTGGCAAGAACACTAAGCATTGTGAGTGGGTGTACCTAATAAAGTGCCAACTGTCAACAGTACAGGTGCGGTTTCTTGCACAACAAAACTTTACAAACATAAGAGTGCAACATATCCTGTTGAATTTGAGGACAGTCTAATTCTTCACATTTTTAGCACAGCAGTTTACTTTTTAAAGGCATTACCTTCGGACTGGCTTTCAGCCCATCCAGCTCAAAGAATATCTTTTGAAATACCTCAAAAGTATTTTTCAGTTATTTTGGGTAGCTGAGGTTGAGCGTATATCAGCCACATTAGCAAGGCACAGGCTCTGGGTACGTCCAGGTCTTGCAGGACTTCTGTTCCCTCAATGAAGATCCTCGCGCTGGTTGGATCAGACATGGTGGCACCTCTGGATATGACAATCTTCATCACTTCATTGACAATATCCCCACCATCCTGGCATGAGTAGGTCAGAATCTACGTCAGGGTTTTAGTCATCATATTTAAAATCAAGAGTAACACAAAGTACAGTGTGTCTGAAATTAAGTGTCTGATTTACCTACCAACTGCTCTTTGAAGAGATCCTCCTCCTTTTCTCTGAGATACACCATTAAACCACAGATAGCAACCTCTCTCCTTTTTTCCACAGACTCATCCTGTGAATAAGAAAAAATGGATGGAAAAGATGAAAAAGAGTTGGAGTTGGAGAGGGCTCTCCCAGTCAAACCCAGTAGCACCTTATCCAGGCGAGAGAGGCACCAACCTGACCGCTATGGCTTCCCAGCTCCTGATGGGAAAGCCTCTAGTAAGCCCAAAAGCCTCCCTCATCACAGCCAAGCAGCCAAACCATCTCCTAACACGACAGCAGCCGAGGATGGAGAAGTAGAGGAGGAAGAGGAGACAGGAGCCGAGGAGGGAGAAGTGGAGGAAGAAGAAATCACCCACGATTATGTCCAGCCCAAATCGGCGGAGGAGCATTCAGCTCCACAACCAGCTCCACCCTCACAGGGAGAGGGGAGACCTAACAGATCTAGAGGCAAGAGGGATAAGCGTGAGTCATTACCAAGGTCGAAGAAGGCCACCTCTTATACTTACACTTATGGCAGTGGAAGTTCCCGAAGCTCGCGCAAGAGCCACCAGGTGGAGCTCACCCCTCTACAGGCAGCCATGATTGAGGAGAGGAGGAAACTTGGAGAACTGCAAGAGATCCAAAGTCAAATCCAGAAAGAACAAGCCCTAGATGGCCTGGCTCGAGAACTGGACAGGCAAGCACAAGCAGCTTTGACGGAGCGAGAGAGGTTGGACAGGCAAGCACAAGCAGCTTTGACGGAGCGAGAGAGGATGTCCCGATCTCTGACTCTACAGCGACGGCTGCGGAGAGTTCAACGAGAATTGGAAGAGGCTCGGCTAATAACCTCATTCACCAGAGAAGTGACCGCAGAACATCCACCTGCTCTGCCACCTCAAGAGCTGGCTCCTTTTTCAATGAGCTCCAGAGTTTTGGATACAGGTGAACCTGTTGACCTGTTCTCAGAGCAGCAAGCTCCCTCTGTTGGTCCTCAAACATCTGTCTCTGATCCCGTTCCAGTGAATCAGCCAACCACCTCTTTGTTCCAATCCTTACCTCAGCCTGTCAATGCTGTGGGTCAGTCTGAGACTCTCCATCCTGTTCAAGGGAGCCACCCAGTAGTTCACACGTCCAGTCCAGAACAAGCAACTCCCTCACCTCCTTCGTTCCTACATTTAGTGCGGACCGCACCTCGTCCTGCTAAGAGTCAAAGACCCTCAGATCCTGCTCCTGAGAAACCTGCACCTCTTTCCTTGCTTAAGCCCATTGAAAGGACATCAGAAGGAGCCAGCATCATGGAGCTGTTGGTGGCCACTGCTTTTGGCATCCCCAAGCCAAGACTGCTTTATTTTGAGAGTGGAAGGGAAAGTGACTGTGTTCTGCTTAATATGGCATTGGAGAACATGTTAGATATCCATGCTCACCTCTCTGAACAATACAAGTTCCAGGTTCTAATGGACCACTTGAGGCTGCCCAGTGCGTACAAGCTAGCAAAGTCTTATATGCATGCCTCAATTCCCTACACCTCTGCCCTTGCTGCCCTTAAGGCAAACTATGGCCAGCCATGGCAGTTGGTCCAAAGTGAAATAGCCAGCATCCTTCATTCACCACCTGTCAGATTCGGAGATAGCACTGCATTCCAGGACTTTGCTCTTTCGGTACAGTCATTGATCGGCGTGCTGCGATCGGTGGACGGTGCAGGTGGAAGTGAGTTGCGGTGTGGCTCTCATGTCGACAGGCTACTTACCAAGCTTCCCCTTCACTACCGGGACAGTTTCGTTGAGCACTGTTTGAATCATGGCATCCTGAAAGATGGTGCAGAACAAACATACACCTTGGAAGACTTCTCTGCCTGGCTCCAGGTGAAAGCCAGGGCCAAGAGTATTGCCCAACAAGTCTCAGTCCCTGCTTCACGAGAGCCAGTCCAGAGGAGCCAAGGGAGAAAGGTGATGCCTACCACTATGTACCTGAGCAACACAGCCACTGTGGAAAGCCAGCCTAGTGTCCAAGGAGGCCTTGGAAAGAAGATGGCCATCCAACCCAAGTTCCAACCTTTCTGTCCATAGTGTAACAACAATGACCACTTCCTGGGGACCTGTCCAAAAGTGAAGGAGTTCAGCCCATCAGAACTGAGAACTTGGATAGAGAAGAATGATCGTTGCTACACTGCCCTACAAAGGCAAAACGCCGTAACATCATGTTTGGTCAAAAATGAGTTAATGTCATTTTTGGGGTATTTGAGACCTCCTTTATCATGTGAATAAATATCATGAGTTAATATGATTGTTTTAACGAGAAAATAAAGGGCTATGACAACCGTAACATCCAAAACTATACGAGAAACCACAGCAGAACGCCGTAACAGCCGTTACAGCTCTTTGCACGCTGAAGTTGAGTTACGGTGTTCTGACTTTGTTTAGCCAGGCATCAAGAGAGATGTTACGGTGCCGCCGTGATGTTACTGTACTCTGGCTTTGTCATACTGTCATGTAACATACACACGACACATCTTCTGCCAAGTGCTTGTTTTATTACTCTGTGATAGCGTGATGGCTAATTACTCTCGTGGGAAAATGTTGGTGGAGATGGCCTTGAAACACAGACATCAAGAGCAAGGTAAGGACATAAAAAAATAAAAAGATGATGAATTTGATTAAAATTGAGACATTTTAATTCAGCTAGCTAGCTTGCGAGCACAACATACCACCACTTAGCTGGCCAGACAAACTGCTCAAAGTATGCAATCAGAAACAAAACAAAGTGAACAAGCCGGTAGGCAAGCTGTCATAAATGTTATTTTCGTTCAGGGCGATAGTTCAGATCTCTCAATGTCAGTGACAGCCCGGAGCTAGCCTTACATTTAATTTGTGTCATGTAGCGCTAACGGTGATGCTGACACACCCCCTCACTTGGCGGAGCCAGCCTCACATCAGACGCCGAAAACCAATTATTAAATACACATAGACATCCTACCTTTCCATGCAATCCGATATAATCCTTGGAGATAGAATGAAGAAAAATGAAGATATAATCCATATCAATGCACGTCATCTGCTGTATCCACAACAATCCATACGTGTTTGAGCCATATTTCCTTCTTGCAGGTGTTCATGTCAGATCACAAATCCATAATAGCACTAAGCTAGTTATTGCTAACGTCCGTACAAAGTAGGCTAACCTAAATAGTAAAAGTAATTCCAACGTTTTTTTCGGTCGACTCTGTCTGTGTTATCTTAGAATTAAAAAGTAGTAATCCAAGTCGAGGTCGTTAACTGTGCATCTTGAGCAGTTTGTTGGCCTTTAACCCTTAACCCTTACATTTGATTGACCAGCTTGGTCACAAGGTGCTGCTCTTTTCACAGATAGGTCGTTTGTAAAACATGGCCTTTTTTTCTCCAGTATTTCTGATTCTTTATTTATAAAGGACAACACAGATTAATCAACATTTATGTAAATGTGCCAGTGTTAGCCAGCTGGCTGATTTTCAACTGTAGTCCTTTGGCCAGATGATTTTAAACCAGAGCAGCAGGAAGCAGCAAGATATTAGTACAGGTTAAACTATACAGACATAAGTCAACAAGACACCATACAGACCGCTAAAACAACAGAAAAGCTTTCTCAGTTTGCCATGCGGTGCCACATGAAGCATCAAAACACCAGCACAGCTACATACAGTACAGTATGGAGGGTATGGTTAAACTTCCTTCCTCAGGTGATTTGTTAGGTGAATGAACCTAACTTCTGACATCCATGCATTAGGTGGCATATTAATAGTCCATGAGCCACAGGGGGTCGTAACTACCACTTGAACTTGCTATTTGCCGGCTGTGGGCCCCTCTGGCTCATGGCAATTGTTATTAATAGAAGGACTAGTACCAGTATTAATCATCTACTTGTTTCATATCATTTCAGAACCTTGTAGGGTCAAGCATATTCAATGTGGTCCAGAAGCACCAAACACAACAAAAAAGATGATTCTGGACAATGGTATGCCTATTCATTCAAATTAATGTCATAATGTCTTACATTCATATTTTTGAGATTTCCATGTCTCTAATTATAATTTCTCTAATTATAATTTTCATTTCAGACTCTTTTAAGGATTACTGTGTTCGATGATGAAGATGACATCAAAACATGGGCAATCCTGGATAGCTGTCTAGACATTAGTTTCCCACAAATTGGTTCAGTGGACTTGTTTAAAAGCACGCCTGATACATCTTTAAATGCGCTTCTGGATTTCTCCAGTAGTGCAGACATAGACACTCTGCCTGCCTGTCTGCCTGCCTCCAACACCACTGGAGCCCTCGTCCCAGACACTCTGCCTGCCTGTCTGCCTGCCTCCAACACCACCGGAGCCCTCGTCCCAGACACTCTGCCTGCCTGTCTGCCTGCCTCCAACACCACCGGAGCCCTCTCTCCAGACACTCTGCCTGCCTATCTGTCTGCCTCCAACACCACCGGAGCCCTGTCTACCTCGGCCCCTCCGATGAGGGAACCATGTGGCCAGAAATGCAGGAGAAAATGTTCAGATAGATTTAGTGAGGAATGGCGAAAGAAGATTTGGGCCATGTACTGGAACATGGACTGCACCGAACAACGTGCATTTATGTTCTGTAACATAACCCAGCTACCAACGGCAAGATTGTTTGTCCCAAAAGGAACGAGTTGGCGCAGCAGGTCTTTTGTTTACAGGCTTAAAAATGAGGATCAGGTTCCACAGCAGGTCTGCAAAAATTTCTTTTTGGCCACTTTGGGGTACCACCCAACAAATGACAGCCTGGTCCTGTCAGTGATGAGAAAGGATATGGGAAATGAGGGAATCCCAAAGGATCGAAGAGGGAGACACACACCGGGCAACAAACTGGACCTGCAGCCATTGTTGGATCACATTGAGTCCTTTCACCCTTCCGTCAGTCATTATCGGAGGGAACATGCTCCCCATCGCCGCTACCTCCCTAGTGACATTAGCATCAAACTGATGTATGCAGACTGGCTGGAAAAGGGCAACAAGTGCTCTTATGAAACGTATCGCTAAGCAGTGCGGCAAAAAAACATCAGCTTCACAAAGCTGGGAGAGGAGGAATGTGAGGAGTGCTTGCTGCATGAACAACATAAACATGCTTGTGATGACGATGTCATGGACTGCTTGCAATGTGAGCGCTGGCGCAAACATAAACATTCTGCTTTGCAGAGCAGACTTGCTTATCAGGCTGACACAGAGAAGGACTGGCAGGGAGACACATCAGTGAGGAGTGTGGACCTTCAAAAGGTTATAATGTTGCCACGCATGCCCGGAGTTAAAACTGCCATCTTCACCCGGCGTATAGTGGCATACCATGAGACCTTTGCCTCAGTGGGGAAGAAAGAGAGTAAAAAACACACCATCTCTGTGGTCTGGCATGAGGGCATGGCGGGCAGAAGTGCTCAAGAAATAGCATCGGCTTATGTGATGGCATTGGAGAAAGAGCGAGATGTCAGACACAGCATCTTCTGGGTTGTTTTGTGCATCCCAGAACAAGAACTGGTGTCTGTTGAGTACATTAGTCTGCACCATCAATGCTGACACCTCGGAAAGGGAGGATATCACATTGAAGTACTTTGAAAAGGGACACACCTTCATGAGTGCCGACAGTTTTCACCATGGCGTAGAGCTGGAGATGAAGAGGAGGCCTGGTGGTGCTGTCTATGACTACGAGGACTTCTTTAGTGTAGTGTCCACTTCCAACTCCGGAAAAGTGGAAGCATTACACATGAAAAATGCCAATGTACTGAATTGGAGGGATGGCCATTCCACCACGAAGGTCAAGACGGCCCACAGGTTGAGCGAAGTGGCTGAAATTCAGCTGCGACGTGGGTCGAGGAGTTTGTTTTACAAACTCGCCCACACAGATGAAAGCTTCATTGAATTGGACTTTCTCCAGAAGAAGTTCAGCATGAATCTACCCTCTCTCCTCAGGTCACATGACCGGGGATTGAAGAGGGCAAGAAAATTGAAATTGTTAAAAACCTGTGTCCTCTTATGCCTTCCAGCAGAATGGCCTTCTGGGTCTCGCTGCTTGTGAACATGGAGGATGAGGAATGAACAGTAGGTGGAAATCACGGGGGGTTAGGACCCACCCCATCTGCGGGTTGTCCCCCCCCTTAAAAAATGATTAAAAAACATGCTGTGTAATTGTAAATAATGTAATATATGTAAAACAATACAAACGTATCTTAAAAACCTAAAGACAAAAACCTTTGTCTTTACAAAAAACTATTATTTTTCCATGAATCCTCTATGTCAGAGTTGCCCAAATTCTTTCATATGAAGGGCCAAAATGTATAAATAAATGTCGATGTTGAAGAATACCGTAATTCTTGCCATTCTCCATAGATAAAATGTACATATGTAATTTAAATGGGTAGTTTACCAGCACTGTGCATTACATTGCTGTTAAACTCAGATTATGTACTTTTTAACTGCACAAAATGTACGTTTCATACGAAAACAAAGAGAGCAAACTTGGCCCGCGGGCCCCAAATTGGGCGGCCTTGCTCTATGTTAATGAATATAGCGTTACCTAGCTTGTTTGGTAGCTTGTTTAATAGCTTGTTGGAATTTTAGTTAGCTAACTTGCTAATTCCAACCAACATGCGTTCACTGGTAACAGAAAATGAGCCGGCTGGCTAGTTGGCTAGCTTTTTTGCTTGGGGTTTCAGTTCGCCGTTCGGCATCATACGTATAACTGATCACTTAATCCGATGTTTGAAGTGGATAAAAAAGCCATGTCAGCCTACTTACTGGAGTTCCACAACACATATCCTCTACAACTGTATAATTGTTTGCTGCATTGTTTGTGTCCCCTTTGAAAATTGCTTGATAAATGTTACGTTTATTGTTTCCCCCAACAGTTAGATGAGATTTACGCCCATGTCTCTGTCTTGGTCTAATGTTTAATTAATTATTACTCTATATCTAGCATTTAAATAAATATACCTTTGTATTCAATTATAATTAAATTATCTTTATTGAGAAAATGTGTCTTGTATTTATTCATTATGTACATACTGTACTGCAAAGTAACTTAAATGTCATAATGTTTAACTGTGTTAGTGTTGCCGCACTATCCTGATCATTATAGCACTAAATAGGAACAACCAAAGGTCTTCTATATAATTTAAAACTAATACCATGACTAGACCTTGGTTAGGCGTTCTTATAATGGATGCAAGTATGGTGAACAGCAAGCAAATATTGATTATATGTCAGTTACTGCCTTTTGCCTTTGCACGACTCCTTATTTTTGGCACATGATACAAAGGCAGAGTACAGTAACTGCCAAACAAGGGTCAAAGGTCAATTTTATGCTCAAGATTTTTTTACATACAAACATGTCTTCATTATAGCAACTAGTTGTCAAATTTTGGGAGTCCTACCTATAATACTTTTGTCTGGACAAAACAGAAACTTTAAAGTCAGAATCCTGGCTAGTTCCACATCATGTTATCAAACAAGCCAGTGGAAAACATCGACTGGTGTTCAACTGCTCTTTTCAACTGCATGGTCTCAACTTGAATCGTAGCCTTCTTCCTGGTCCAACTCTCGGTCCCTCTCTTCTTGGTGTGCTCCTCAGTTTCCGTGAGCATAGTGTGGCCATCAGTGGTGACATAAAATCTATGTTCCACCAAGTTCACCTACTCCCTGTGTTAGAATATATTTTGTGAAAGTGTTAAGAAAATGTTTTAGAGTTCATGGTGCTGACCTCAGTGCCTCTGTTTCCCTGGGTTATGAGAGGCCATCTAGTTTTACAGTGATTAGACATTATAAAGGGAGGGTGAGAAAGATCCTCTCTGATCGGGGGAGGGAACGAGGCAAAGAATGGTCAGCACTATGCAAGCGCGGGATTTGTGACACTGTATGGAAATGACCTGGCTCTCATGAAAACTCCTTAAAGTTTGCTGGAGATTAAAACACAGGTGTTCAAAATCCAACAATAGCGGCTTGCTTCTTCTGAGCTGAGAATCGGAAGTCAAGGTCATGTTTTTTATACAGTGTTACAAATTAGTCAGGAGCCGGCTGGAGCCAGAAGATCTGGACTGGATCCAAACTGATGAGGGCACCACCAGGGATGGGAAATGGATAAATAGACAGTATCTTAACTTAGCAGCATCTGATGCCAGGGGAAACTCTGTTGGTTCGTTAGGAGATAGAGACTCTACCTTTGTGTATCAGATCCATGTACATGTACTTGTATTCTGCAATATCTTTCACTAAACTTGTTATTAACTTTAACTGGACGAATCTTGGTCTTGATTTGATTCCTGAGTTTTATTTCTCTGATCTACCAGTAAACGAACACAAATAGTGACCAAAGAATTGGAGTCAGATTAAGTCTGGCCTTTTTAGGGCCAGACCGGTCAATAGGTCACATTTTAGCGTTAAAATCCTACACCTGCTGACCGGCCATTACTCAGGTTTCTCTGGTGAGCTATGGCTCAGGCAACTCATCCAAAGACCTTCGAGTGGCAAGTGTTACCTTTTGGCACAACTTGTAGTCCTTGTTGCACCATTTACACCATGCAGCGCCATGGGAAGGAGCACCCAGAGAGTGACCATGAAGTGTTGAACTCTGTGCTCAGAGCTTTCTATGTTGATAACTGCCTGAAAAGCTTCAACACATCAGCCACAGCCAAAGCCCTGCTGGACAAACTTCGTGCCACACTGTCCCAAGGGGGATTCGAAATCCGTCAGTGGGACCCAGGAACAAACTTTCGTGCTGGGGACAGAGAGCTGAGTAAATGCTTCCAGGCGATGGAACGGCGGGATGCTGTCAAAGTTGGCAGTCGGATTTAGACTAGACCAGTGTCACGTTTGATGGTGCTTCCTGAGCTGGCAGAAGAATGAATCTTTTTCCCAGGAGGAATTGATCCCAATTCCGGGGCGGCTATGAAAAGACTCCTGCCATTCCATTTCCTTTCCACTCCATTTCGCTCTTTCAAGGAAACTTTTGCCACCTGACACCTGACCACGCCCACCTCACCTGTTGCCTATAAATTGATTGGGAACCCTTTGGCTCGTTCTTTGCACTCCAATGCATCATGTGTGCGTCTTCATGGATTAACGTGAGTCAATTTATCATTTTGATTTGTTTTATGCCATAAGTTACTGTCAGTTTGCCAGACATGTGCCATAGACAATGTGGATAGATTGTTTGTTGTATTATTATCTTAAAGTCTGTGCATTTGTTTGTTTGAAGTATGTGTTAATTGACCACTTTTCACTAATTGTGTTGACAACCAAGATGGCGCCGCAGAATGGCGACACGGTGTGTTGGAGCGCTCTGTTTTGTTTTGTTTTGTGTTTTAATTCTGTTTCTTGCGATGGTACCCGTATCTCATTCACAAGTGAAGAGCTTGTGAACTTCAGGGCAACAACACCATCAGACTTATTTCCCACTTTTCTTCTCCCTTCACTGGAAATTTTGGACATTCTGGTCAAAGGTGCGCTCACCTTTGCTCACGCAGAGAAACGCCGGAGGAGAGGGAAACGGGCTGGTGCGTCTCCGCCAGCGAGGATCACGCACACCGTTACCTGGAATATTCCTCTCTAACGTCCGCTCTCTGCCCAACAAAGTGGAGGAATTACAACTGCTGTTGAGGGGAAACAGGGACTTTTCTTCATCTGCTGTTTTGTGCTTCACGGAGACGTGGCTCTGTGGATTAATACCGGACTCTGCGCTGCAGCTGGCAGGCTTCCAGCTTTTCAGAGCGGACAGAGACACGGCTCTCTCCGGCAAAACTAAAGGTGGAGGAATCTGTTTCTACATCAACAGCGGTTGGTGCAACGACGTGACAGTGATCCAGCAGTATTGTTCTCCTGACCTGGAGTATTTCACCATAAACTGTAAGCCTTTTTATTCACCCCGTGAGTTCCATTCATTCATTCTGGTCGGTGTTTACATCTCACCGCAGGCCAACGTGCAGGACGCGCAGCGCATGCTTGCCGACCAGATACTGTGTGTGGAGCGGACCAACCCGGACTCCCTAGTTATTGTCCTTGGTGACTTTAATAAAGGGAACCTCACTCATGAACTCCCTAAATATAGTCAACATATTAAATGCCCGACCAGAGAGGAGAACATTCTGGATCACTGTTACACCACAGTCAGGGATGCTTATCACGCCGTCCCCCGTGCTGCACTGGGGCACTCTGACCACGTCATGGTCCACCTGATCCCCGCCTACAGGCAGAAACTAAAGCTCTGCAAACCTGTAGCGAGGACATCAAGGAAGTGGACCAGTGTAGCTGTGGAGGATCTCCAGTCGTGTTTGGATTGTACTGACTGGGATGTGTTCAGGACTGCTACCCACAGTCTGGATGAGTACACAGAGGCTGTGACGTCATACATCAGCTTCTGTGAGGACTGCTGTGTTCCATCAAGCACCAGGGTGAGTTACAACAATGACAAACCCTGGTTCACAGCCAAACTCAGAAGGTTAAGGCTGGCTAAGGAAGAGGCGTTCAGGAGTGGGGACAAAGACAGATTTAAAGAGTCAAAGTACAAATTTAGCAAGGCAGTGAAGGAGGCTAAACATCGGTACTCTGAGAAGCTCCAACGCCAGTTCTCAGCTAATGACTCTGCGACTGTCTGGAAAGGACTTAGGCAGATCACCAACTTCAAGCCTAAAACCCCCCACTCCTTCAATGACCGACACCTAGCCAATGACCTGAACGAGTTCTACTGTCGATTTGAAAGACAAAAGGACAGTCCTGACACCATCCCCCACGACACCTCCCTACAGCTACAGCCACTGTGCATCACCTCCACCTCGCCCACCTCAGCAGGGTCCTGGGCCCCCCCCACCAATGCCCTCCTTAAAGGTCCCCTCCACCTCCACCCCCCCTCCCACCTCAGTGACGACTCTCTCCATTCACGAGAGGGACGTCAACAGACTGTTCAGGAGACAGAATCCCAGGAAAGCTGCTGGACCGGATGCTGTCTCCCCATCCAGCTTGAAGCACTGCGCTGATCAGCTGTCTCCAGTGTTCACAGACATTTTTAACACCTCACTGGAGACATGTCACGTGCCAGCCTGCTTCAAGACCTCAACCATAATCCCTGTCCCCAAGAAGCCAAGGACCACAGGACTTAATGACTTCAGACCCGTCGCCCTGACCTCTGTGGTTATGAAGTCCTTTGAGCGCCTTGTGCTTTCACACCTCAAAGACCTCACCGACCCCCTCCTGGACCCCCTGCAGTTTGCCTACAGAGCCAATAGGTCTGTAGACGATGCAGTCAACCTGGCCCTCCACTACATCCTCCGGCACCTGGACTCCGCAGGAACCTACGCCAGGATCCTGTTTGTGGACTTCAGCTCTGCCTTCAATACCATCATCCCGGCTCTGCTTCAGCAGAAACTCTCCCAGCTTGGTGTGCCTGACTCCACCTGCAGGTGGATCACTGACTTCCTGTCTGACAGGAAGCAGCATGTGAAGCTGGGGAAACACGTCTCCGACTCACAGACCATCAGCACCGGATCCCCCCAGGGCTGCGTTCTTTCTCCTCTGCTCTTCTCCCTGTACACCAACAGCTGCACCTCCAGTCACCAGTCCGTCAAGCTTCTGAAGTTTGCGGACGACACCTCCCTCATCGGACTCATCTCTGATGGAGACGAGTCCGCCTACAGGTGGGAGGCTGACCACCTGGTGACCTGGTGCAAGCAAAACAATCTAGAGCTCAACGCTCTAAAGACAGTGGAGATGGTTGTGGACTTCAGAAAGAACCCAGCCCCACCTGCCCCCATCACCCTCTGTGGCTCCACAATTGACACTGTGGAGTCTTTCCGCTTCCTGAACATCAGCTCCCTCGTCAAGAAAGCACAACAGAGGATGTACTTCCTGCGGCAGCTGAAGAAATTCAACCTGCCAAAGACAATGATGGTGCACTTTTACACAGCCATCATTGAGTCCATCCTCACATCCTCCATCACCATCTGGTACGCTGCTGCCACTGCCAAGGACAAGGGCAGGCTGCAGCGTGTCATTCGGTCAGCTGAGAAGGTGATTGGCTGCAATCTGCCGCCGCTCCAGGACCTATACGCCACCAGGACTCTGAAGCGTGCTGGAAAGATTGTGGCTGACCCCTCCCACCCCGGACACAAGCTCTTTGAGCCACTCCCCTCTGGCAGGAGGATGAGGTCCATTAGGACCAAAACCTCACGCCACATAAACAGTTTTTTCCCCTCCGCCACTAGCCTTCTAAACAAGGCCCGGAATCCATCCTGACTCTCTCCACACCCCACCTCTGGCTCCTCATGCCACTGTACCTACTCTGCTGTAGCGTCCCTTTTCACTACTGTTTAACTTATTTTACTATTTATTTAAATTTATTTTATCGTTATTAATACGTACTGTGTGTATATGTTTATACTTATATTGTTTATATCTTTTTATCCTTCTTATATTTGTATGTGTGACATGCTCCAACAACACCATGACAAATTCCTCGTATGTGCAACGTACTTGGCAATAAAGCCCTTTCTGATTCTGATGTCTTTGTTATCTCTTTCTGCACACAGACAATGCAATTAACCAAATTCAACTCAACCTGAATGATAAAATAAAAACACTGGTGTTGCATCAAACCCTGCCTTCTCCCTGCTTCATTCATTCATCACTCAATATCATCTGACGTCTTCTGACCGAGACTCTGTTCCCCAAATCCTCACTCCACCTGAACCATTCCCATCACCACCCTACAGTTCTACAATATGCTAAACTGCTCCTATGAATCTGGGTTTTTAATAATTACATCACCAGGAAAAAATACCTAAGAATGAGGTTCATAAGACTTGGACTGTACACATTACCAATCTGTATTGTTTTTAATTAAAAACGAAAAATGAATTGATCATTTAAAAAAAACCTTATACATATTAAATCTGTTGGCCATGTCTAAGTCTATAATGTTAATGTTTAATAATCAGTCCTTCTTGGTGTTTCAAATTTGCAAATTTTACAAATCCAATTCATTTTAAAACTAAGAAATCTGCTTGGAAAAACTGCACAGAAATGGGCTTTTGTCTCACGCTCTTTCAGAATGCAAACATTAATGGCAGTTCAGTGCCAATTAACATCGTTAAGCTACCACTACAAACAAAAGATACAAAAGACTGCTCTGAAGCATGGTGCTCGTAAGACACTAGCTAGCTAAAAGTATGCTAACTCAACAGTCAGTGAATTAGCTTAGGACAAGCTACAACTTAAATTTTAGTGTGTGAAAACAAATTATGCTGATACAGATAGTACATGTTGCAAATGAAACAAAGAGATACTCACCAAGACATGGCAAACTCCCATTTTGCCCGCTCTTCCTTTGTCTTGTAGAAGACGTGGTCAAGCAGCAAAACATGTCCGGGCAAGTTCAGTACTGAACTCGGCTTTTGAAAGATGCTCAGTAGAATGACAAGTAGCACTAACTCAATCATTTTCTATTAAGAAAAGGTAAAAGTGTTTATTCATAATCGATATATATTTAAGTTAAGACACTTTTATTTTCATTTTCATTTTGATCTACTTCTTTAAGTAAGTTATCAATTTACTAAAACATGTATATGTAACAAATTCAATTTTTTATGCTATTTTTTTCTTTTTCGTGACGGAGTTTTCCTCCACGAGTCTTGTAACATTGGCAAATGTAATATTTGGTAAATCCGTTAGCGAAGTTGTGTAGACTCTCTGATCCATTTTCTCCTGATGTGTTGATGCTTGACAGGAAGTCCGCTTCCACAACAATTACGTATTTCCGGTTATTGTGTGAAAGGTCTATTGGCTGTTGAAACAGGAGACGTCTCTTACGTTCTAAAACCAGTCTCTGGAGAATTGACCAGCTCACAGCTGTTAATGCACGTGTGGGGTGCCAATGATGTTCTTAATCGATTCAATTTCAATTCACAAGGTCCAGATTTGATTACAATCAGGTTAGGGAAATTTCAGTTCCAATACCAGTTTAGCTTGTATATAAAATAGATTTTCAGAGAACTTCTGCTGTAAATTATACAAGCAAGAAGCAACCCTCAGATATGTTTTATATTGCAACAGGTTCATGTTTACATTAAGAACTGAGCCCCCAAAAGTTTGTTTTAAAGCACTTTTTTACTTCTACGTCCATGGTGAAAATTCAAATACTAAAAGATCAATTTTTCTGGATTTTATTGATTACAGTTTTTCTCAGTCGCTTTGGTACATTTCTCGAATCATCCTTGACATTTGCAAAACAGTAAGTGCATTTCTCAAAACAATTCGTACAAATAGCAAAACCCCATGGATTACCTGCAAAAGCCAGTCTCTTGCTCAAAATCCTTAGTTCATCTCTCAAAAGTAAGTATCTGTGTCAATGAGCATGTCAGTGCCGTCAGAATGACAAGTCCTTGTGTCATTGTGTACGGATAAGACAGTCAAATTGCTTAGTCATGTTGTCAGTATAACAGTGTACTCTGGAGGGATGTTCTGATGTAAACTATGGCTAAAGTTTTGATGACAATCATTGTAAGTTGTAGGTTACACCTTAGTGTATGTGGGAGTTTGAGTGCAAGAGACTGGACAAGATTCACATTTACGCTTTTACTGTTTGTACTGTAATTTGTTGACAGACCATGTCATTGCGATACAGAATGGAAAAGACAACATAGGATATCTCCTTAGGGAAAACTGTACATGCAGTGCTGTATGAATTACAGTACAGTTTCCCTTCTCTCTGGCTGTTGACCCCATCCAATTCCTTGTCCTTCCACTGTCAGACATTGTAACATTGTGTTGTGATCCGGCTATATATATATATATATATATATATACACACATACTTGCCAGTTGATGGTTCATGAGATGCACCTTTGTTAGAGAAAGTCAAGATTCACCTGGGAGCAATTTACCAATTCAGGACAGATTTAGAAAAAAAAGTCTAATGGAAATGTATAGACATATGCTTGAATTGATTATAACAACTTGTTCAGCCATTTTGCATGTAAAGACTTATGCTATTAACTAATGCCTAAATGTTGTGGGGGGTGAGACTTTTCAATACAGACCCATTATAATACATTTTGATCAACATGACATAAGCAATTGATAATGTAGGAAACAGCAGATAATTGTACATAATCATTTACATGGATGTACCAAAGCATTTGCAACTTGTTCAAAGAAATGAGAAACTGCTTTTTTTATGTGCACAATTGACACAATGATGTGAAGATTGAACAGGTAGTTTTGAGAATTTCAATTCTGATCTGAGAAATGTACCAAAGGGACTGAGAAAAACTGTAATATCAGCTGTGGTTAGCCAGCATTAGCTAGTTCTATTAGCTGACTCAGCCCCGGGGTGCGAAGCACCAAACCTGGAACGAAAACCTCCTCCATTTTTGTTTGTGTATTCACGGAAGTCACTTATCACTACCACTAATATATTTAATTTAATGTTATGTATATTGTATTTCAACTTATGTACTATTTCAGAGATTCTCATTTTTACTATGATTTGTTTTCTACACATTTAATAATGTTGAAGCGAGCCTGAGTTTTGAACTGCCAACGACTACTTCTTTGTGTTTTTGTACACGTGACGCAAATCAAATGAAAAAATGAATAACTTGAGAGAGAATTTGTGTTTTGTATATTTGTGAGATAGATGGATAGATAGATAGATGGATAGATAGATAGATGGATAGATAGATATTATTATTACATTACATGTCATGCCATTTAGCTGACGCTTTTATCCAAAGCGACTTACAATTGCTATATATGTCAGAGGCCACACTGACATATGCAACTCTTGCTCAGGGACACATTGGTTGATGTATCACAATGGGAATTGAACCCAGATCTCCCACACCAAAGGCGTGTCATATCCACTGCGCCACCACCAATTTGTTCTTTCTTTTTGCTTTTGGTTCTTTGGTCAGTATATATATATATTTTTTTTTAAAGTGGTCTGATTTTATATGATGATAATCGGTCTAATATAAACATAAACATTAACTTCACCTTTAGACAAACAACAAAAACAGTTGACATCTTACATTTACACTCCCAAGATTAAACCTTCTGTCTTCTGTTTGACACTTTAAAAGAAAAAGGGAAACAAACTACCATCATCATTAATTTGATTCTTTGTTTTCTCAGAGCTCTGAAAATGCATTTAACTATTTGTCTTTCTTCAATCTGTGAGTATTTTAATCATATCTTCCTGTGTTTTTTTTTCATTTTAGCCTAAAACACTTCCGGACTTTTATTTTGAAGCTCAGCAACAAATCCGTCCCGGAAGCTGTAGTCTTCACTGCGGCTGACTTCACACTTTGAACAAGATGGCGTGTAGCAGAAAGGTGTGTTAGAAGAGTCTCTTTGTTGTGTTAAGAAAGAGTGAAAATGAGTAACGTCCAGATGCTGAGAGCGTTGGTGAAGCAGCGACTAACTGCGGCTGCTGAAGAGATATTTGGGCTGTTTGAAAGAACGATAGTAGAGTACGAGGAGGAACTTTGTCGTTCAAAAGAGGAGAACAAGCGACAACGGGAACTACTGGACTCTGTTTTCAACCCTCAGCTTCGGTTACACAGAGCAGGTTTGTTCATTAAACCTTCAGTTGATCTTTCTCTCCTTTTTGTGATCTGTTCTGTCAGCAACGACATGACGATAGGACGTATGTAAATAAGCATTTGTTCATAAGCTCTATTTGAATCTATGCTCTTTAAAATGCCGTCGCCAAAACCACCAGACTCCATGTAAATAATCAGTACTTTTATTATCGTAAAACACACTTCATTCAAAGTGGACAGAAACAAAACAAAGCTATCAAAAGCCCTCTTGGTTCATCTTTCCACTGTTCCAACAATCACCACTCTGGTTTGGTTGAAACAAACCCTTAATTCACACATTTACATGTGGAAATATGCTGGCTCTGTACACGCTAAAAGTACTGATTATTTACATGGAGTCTGGTGGGATGGTGATGGTGATTTCTGGGCTGTTTTCTAGATAAACAAAGGTTCTTACTGAATGGTTAATCTCATAGGTCTGTAAAGGTGATGGTTACATAGTAGTAATGTACACATTGGGGTGTTGGTAAGAACACACAGGATGCTCAGGCTGTATGGTTATTTGCTATTCACTGAGGCTTAAAGGTGTCTAGTTGAAGGAAATGTGAGTGTTTGTGGGTCTATAACAAGAACAAATACAAGATACAAAAAACATAATGAGAATTCAAGTAACCATATACTTAAGCGCGGGGCACAAAGTAACACTTTTTGGTTTTGGCTAAATATTTCTAAAACCATTCGAGTTTTACTGCTCATATTTTTATACAAGCAACATACATATCTCTGCTACAAATGTGCACCGAAAGTTTGTTTTGTAGGACCTACCGTTCTTGAACAGTTCCACCGAGAGTGGCGATAGGTGAAATGTTACAACCTGCCCCATATGCGGGGTTAGTTGTAACAGATAGAGGGTTAGTTGTAACACTTGTTAAAAAGTTGGATTTAATACAAATAATTCAATAGCATTGTGATATACACCTAATAAAACTCTATTAAACACTTCCTTACTAAACTCTGCATAATAAAGGGTTTTCACCGACGTCACGTTCTGGGCGGTAACCTGGATGCGCGGCCATATTGGAGGCACTCAGTGTAAACAACTGAATGGAGTAATGGAGTATCGTGCGCTTTGGATACTTTAAGTGAATGTAGCCATGTCTAAACAACAGAAAAGCTCATCAAAACGCGTCCAAGATGCAAAGGCATATAAGGAAGGACTTGGACCACAAGAAAAGACGCGATATTTCGAGAAATTACGGTTTACTGGCGGTGCAGATCCCTACAAGTCGGCTCCCTTTTCTTGGATCCATGGCGACCCGGTGATTCTTCCTTCAGTTGCATATCCCGATATAGTCAACTACCTGGTTTTCTCGCCGAGCCCATACACAGTGGAAGACCTTAAATCCTACACAAGTTTGGAGGCTTATAACCAGATGGTGTGTGGATGGGTGAGGGAGACGCAGTACCAACATCATTAACAACTGTTAAGGCCAAAGTAAGTAACGCAATAACGTCTTTAATCAACGTAACTTTAACTGTATGATATCATTGTGATGCTCAAGGTGTAGCCAAGTGACTCTCAATAGTTTTTTTTTTTCATTTCAAAGACCGAACAAGACAGATTGTTCCCTCGTAGATCTACATCCGTAGATTTTGGAAGTCGATAATATTCCAAATGTTTTTCTCGGTCTGACCTATTGGTACAACCTAAAACAATAATTAACCATTTTCCTTGATGGCGTTCGGGATCTACTTCAGTGCCTGTGCTTTGTTGTGATACCTCCAATATGGCGACTTCGGGTCTGATGACGCGTTGTAAAAACCCTCTATATAATAGTTTAATTTATGGATCTATTAAAACACATTGCCCTTGTGTGTGAATATATTTGTTAATTTGCACTCTGATTTGTAAAAAAAAAAAAGAACTTTAACAAACATGTTAAAATGTGTAAATATATTTTTTCTTTATTTTTTAATTCAGCAAGACATTTAAACCTTTATGTAGCATATAGGCTCCATGTATAAACTTTTAATTAAAATGGTTGCTGTCTACATACACTCATTCTGAAGATAACAAAGTTAAAGATATTTCTTTATAACATTAAACTCATTCTTTCATTAATAAGGTTTCTAGGAGGCCAATGTGTACCAGTTTCTTTAAAATATTTAAAACCTTATACATTCTTTCATTAAAAATGGTTTCCAGTAGACCAGTGTGTACTAATTTCTTTAAAACATTTAACCATTTTTAAAAAAAACTGTGTAGGCTACTCATCTTTTTAAAACATTTAAGAACTCAGTCATATGTGTGATTATTCCTCATCACACAAGTGACACACATAGTACTCATTCCCCTCCGTACATAGCTCATGGGACCACCCATCACAGAACACACACTTTACCCATTTTTCCCCTGGGGCAGAGGCGGCGAAATGTTCTCCACAGACAACACAATCGTCGTTAGAGATAGAGATACTTGCGGTCATCTGTTTTTTTACCCCCACTGCGGCTTCTTTTGGTATTGTTGGATGCTGTGTTTTTGCATAACTTAGCACGCTAATGCTACGCTGTACCTTGAGCTGATTTCTGTCATTCAAACAACTCTGAGTTGTAGTTTAAAACTTTTACAGCCATTTTAATAAAATGAATAAATGAAAAAAGGATACAGGCACGCAGAATTGAAGGCTCAGTTGGCAACGATTAGCTCTGATTAGCGGTTAGCTCCGGTTAGCAGTTAGCTCCGTTATAAAGATATGGAGTGGAGGAGCTGCAACTGAGAGGGGTAACAACCAGACTCTGATAAATGACGTTCGGGGAGCTTTCACAGCAGCGTGGCCGCGGTGTTGCAACAGTTTTATTAGTACAGTTAATCCCACGGCAAGAACACCAGCAACATGCTAACGCAACGATAGCCTCTCTGAACAAGTGCAACGTTCCGTCGGTGTCATGCACACGGCACGCAACTTCACGAGGGGGAGGGGCTGGAGGCAGCTCCTCTCTGTGCACTGTAAAAAAAAATACACGTGTGTGTGTATGTGTGTGTGTGTATATGTATGTATATATATATATATATATATATATATATATATATATATATATATATATATATATATATATATATATATATATATACACTATATTTTTACTTTACTGTCTAGTGTGTAATTGTTTGTTCATACTATAAAATGATTTATTGTTTGTCTTTGTTGAATAATACAGAAGACAAAGCTTATCTTATTAATATCATTTCTTATGAGGAATTCTCGCATCAATTTAAACTTGAAGGCAAACAACATTTTTGGAAATACTTGCAAATGAGGGACTGTGTAAAATCCTGAATTGGTAATTGTTCAGAAAGTTATATTTTGGAATATCTGAATGCGCCACAGGATCATTGCACGGCCTCACAATTTTATAGGCTAACAAATTATTCAGTAAGTGGTGAGTCCTCTAATGTGAAATTGTTATGGCAGAGAGACCTGAGAATAAGCTTTACACAGGAGAAATGGTTGGGTGTACTAGCAGACTGTGGAAAGTATGTAAGGGAAGCAAGAGGGAAGTTCACACAGTATAAGATCATGCATAGATATTATCATACCCCTGTGAGATTACATTGAATGAAATTGATGAATGATAATATGTGTTGGAAGTGTAAAACAAAGGTAGGAACTTTTCTTCACTGTGTATGGGAATGTGCATTAGTGAGTCAATTTTGGGTCAAAGTTGTGGACTTCCTGAGTAACTGGTCAGGTACAGTGATTCCCCTGACTCCTGCCATATGTTTACTAGGGGACAGATCACAAATACCGAATATATCCAAAATAACTTTCTCTGTCATTATGGTGGGCTTGGTCACAGCTTCTAGAGTTATTTTAAGACACTGGAAAACTACTGTATCTCCTAATCTGAAAGACTGGACTAATGCAATGGTGGAGACAGCATCTTCTGAGTCTATGCTTCACAAACTGTCGGCTAACAAGGAGGATGGGACGACCTCTTGGGATCTTTTTTGGACCTACACAAGGACTAATGAAAACTCAACCTAAGAAAGCAGAGACCAAATACAGCATAGCGTCTTCGTCCTCCTGTAGACAGGATTTCCCCCTTATATTTACTTTATTTTTCCTCTGTGACATGTCATATGCTTATGCCAAGATTCTGAAATGTATGACCAACCCTGTACTTATATACTCTGCTATTAAGAATTCAATAAAAATTTAAATAATAAAAAAAAAAATAATAATCGAATTGCAATCGCAATATTTGGGGAAAAAAAATCGCAATTAGATTATTTTCAAAAATCGTTCAGCCCTAGTGTGCAGTGTGGAGGAAAGGTAAGCAGGACTATACCCTGTTCTTTGCAAAACTGCAGGGCGGGTACGGATATATGGGAGGCGTGATTGTCCAATAACAGTAGCACTTTGGACTCAAGGGATGGTTTTGCATGGTTCGCAAAGTGACGAAGGTACTCCACAAACTCCTGTCTGCATCCACCCTGAGCCGTTTGCTACGCCAACCGAAGCAGGTGGTCCCCCGTGGATGAAGTGTGCATGAAACCTCTTACGGGGAAAAACAAAAAAGGGTGGGATTGAATTTCCCAAGGCATTTATGGCTACAGCAACAGTCACCAGCTTACCCCTCTCCCCTGATGTCAATGCCCCTATCTGCCACTGTCCTTTCGGGCCGATGATCCTCTCCGGTGCTTGGACTGTAGTTACTCCTGTTTCATCCATATTCCAAACCTCTCTTCCTGAGAAAGAATGGGGCTCATATACAGTCTGTAAGTTCTGAAAGAAATGCCCCACTGTGTGAATGTTAAAACTGATGGCCCTTGCTACACTGGTGGCCTGGGGTTTCCGGATTGAAAGAGACCTATTCCTTTTTAGGAAACTGGTAAACCAGTCCCTGCCTGCCATTTGTGACTTTTGCCACGATTCTGGGAACTTGCAGTTGAACTGAACTGCACATTGGAATGCAAGTTTCCTGACCTGAGAAACATGAAAATAATAAATAAAAAACCCCATTACATTTGTTTCACACAAACGGTCTTATGAATATGACTATTTATTTATTTATTTATTTATATAACTATTTATTTAAATCATTTAAACTAACTTTTTATAACTGGGAAATAATATGAACCTGAATTTAAGGTCAGAGCATTAGGCCTACCTCTCTTGGGCTCAGCCTGTAGCACATTCCTGACGCTTTAATTAAGTAGTCTCTCAACTTCTCCTCATCCTCTGTTGAAAAAACCTTCCTGTGGCTTGAATAACCCATGGTTGGCAATGGTGGGTTGCCACCATGCAGCTCCTGCATCCTTTTTTTTTGTTGTTGCTAACAAATCGTTGTAGGGTGACATGGCAGATGCCATAGGAACCCGCTGCACCCCTAACTGAACTTCCTCTCTCAACCTCGCTGGCTGCCAGACAGAGCACCTCCCTAGAAACCCCCCTAGCTGTGCTTCTCCTGCGATTTCTCATTCTGTGGACAAAAAAATGCAATACATAGTTGTTCACGCTGTACTTCAATACTTTCAAAATATTGGTTTGAAACAATAATACAAATAAAACTGAGTTAAAAATGGCTCCTTTTGTAGGTCTGGCTAGCACTTGCTAAGCGATGGTCACGTCTTTTAAAATGGTACGATGTTTTAGCCAAGAGGACGGTAATCAAGGCAATATAAAATTAGATACACTGACTTTCACAAACTCTTTAGAAATCGAAAAATACTTCTGACCAAAAAAAAATACTTACATGATGCTAAAACACAATTTCTTCTCTCTCTCGGAGACAGTGGGAGTCAACAGTATTCCAAGATGGCGGGAACACGTCTAATGGCAATGTCATTACATGCCCTGAAGCACATCCCGTTCTACCCTGTGTAACCATCTAAAAAACCTGTGTTACATTTAACCCCGCGTTACTTTGTGCCCCGTGCTCCCTAGTCAATTTATCATTATTTGGAAAGAAAATACACTGCTTTCTCCATTAAGTTGCAATAAAAATAGACATCCATGCCATTTACATAGGAGAATGTCAACATTGTCCAAATATAAGTCTTACTAGAACTAGAGAGGAACAGCTAAACTAGCATGATTCAAGAGGTTTATTGTCAAATGCACTGTAAAGACAACTTACACCATGCAACGAAAAGTTTGCTTTGCTAGTCTTCCTTACACAACGAATGAAATTAAGTTAAAACCAAACAATGAAAAAGTAATAAATAGTTTGAAAAAGAGATACAAAATGGAGCTAAGAATATGGATAAAGTGCACTGTGCCTAGACAGCTCTGTATGTGGTGTGAGTCCAGGAGTTTAGGAGGGGAGGATGCAGTGTGTGTGGGAGGATATTTCAGTGTTTAGGAGGGGAGGATGGAGTGTGTGTGTGTGGGGGGATATTGCAGTGTTCAGGAGTTTAGGAGGGGAGGATGCAGTGTGTGTGGGGGGATATTGCAGTGTTTAGGAAGGGAGGATGGAGTGTGTGTGTGTGGGGGGATATTGCAGTGTTCAGGAGGGGAGGATGGAGTGTGTGTGTGGGGGGATATTGCAGTGTTTAGGAAGGGAGGATGGAGTGTGTGTGGGGGGATATTGCAGTGTTCAAGAGTTTAGGAGGGGAGGATGCAGTGTGTGTGGGGGGATATTGCAGTGTTCAAGAGTTTAGGAGGGGAGGATGCAGTGTGTGTGGGGGGATATTGCAGTGTTTAGGAAGGGAGGATGGAGTGTGTGTGGGGGGATATTGCAGTGTTCAGGAGTTTAGGACGGGGGGTGTAGTGTGTGTGGGGGGATATTGCAGTGTTCAGGAGTCTGATGGCCTGCGGATAGAAGCTGGTTGTTGTCTTGTTGTTCGTGCTTTCATACTCCTGTAGCGCCTTCCTGAGGGCAGGAGAGTGAAGAGACTGTGTTGTGGGTGTGTGTTGTTTTTAATGATGTGGGTCCTCCTGATGACCCTGGTGATGTACTGTACATATCCTGAAGTGATGTGAAGGCTGCTCCACAGATGAGTTGTGCCGTTTTTATAACACGTTGGAGAGCCTTCCTGCCCCGAGCAGTGCTGTCTCCATACCACGCTGTGATGGAGCTGGTGATGACACTGTCCACGGTACATCTGTAGAAGTTGCTGAGGATTTTCGTTGACATGCTGAATTTCCTCAGTCTCTGTTGGGCTTTCTTAAGGAGCTGGTGGCTGTTGTGCGACCAGGTGAGATCCTTGCTGATGCGTGTTCCGAGGAATTTAAAGGTTTTCACTCTCTCTACCTCTGTCCCCCCAATGTATAGTGGTGTGTGCTGCACCTTCCTCCATCTCCTAGTATCGATCATCATCTTCCTGGTCTTTTATGCATTTAAGGAGAGATTATTTTTCTGACACCAGTTTTGCTACCTGCCTTCTGTATGCAGTCTCCTCACCACCAGTGATCAGCCCAATGATTAATGTCATCCGCAAACTTTAAAATGCTGGTGTCAGTCTGGGAGGCTACACAGTCATAGGTGAAGAGGGTGTGCAGCAGCGGACTCGGCACACTAGTGCTCACAGTTCTGATGTCAGATGTCTGTTGTCCAACTCTGACTGACTGAGGTCTGTTTGTAAGAAAGTTCAGCACCCAGTTACAGAGGGAGGGTGTCAGTCCCAGGGTGAGGAGCTTTTGGGAGAGCCTGTATAGTATGACTGTGTTAAATGCCGAACTGTAGTCAACAAATAGCATTCTCACATATTTTTTTGTTTTTGTAGTCTTCAGCACTGCCTGAGACAAATGCAGTGGAGCGTGCATGTAGCATGGACCGCACTTCACAGTTAATCCAGGGTGTGTCATTGGAATAGGTGTGTCTTGTAGGTATAATGTTCTTGTGCTAATATAGCCAGTGACAGCTGCAGCATACTCTATGTATACAGTAGATTCCCCTTTTACAGCAGTGGTTTTAAACACACCGCAGTTACGTGATCTGATCTGATCTGGATGGAATATGTGTCTAGCAGGAGAGCCGAGTCTGGCGTGGTGTTTCGGTGTTTCCTTTAGGATTTTCTTTTAGCAGTGGGGGCAGGTCTGTCTGAACAGCAACCCCCTTAAAGCTTAAAGCATTTTGGTGTTAAAGAGCACTTATCCATGCAAAGTATTTATGAACAGGCTTCTTTGCGACAAGCAAATAGAATTGTTAGCGACACGTCTCACGTTCTGTACGCAGAATATGATCTGCTGCCATCCGATCCAGTAGGAGGTTTAGAGTTCCTCGCTGCAGACTTAACCGTTTCAAAAACTCATTTATCCCAGTGTCTATTAAGCTCCCAAATAGCTGCAAGTGAAAGGCAGAACAGGCCTGAATGACGATGGAGATTTGTAATTGTTGTACTTGTGATCTCTCTTTTTTAATTTACTTTATTTATTTATTTTGAGTAATGTTTAACTAATGCATTGCATTACACCATGTTGGGTTTTATACACCATCAGGACTATCGTACGGTCTGTTGTATGGTATTGTACAGTATCTGTCGTTTGTACATGCCGTCTGAGTTTGTTTTTACTATGGCTACAGCATCGATTAACTGCCCAAGACAAATTTCCCACGACAGGAAAATAAAGTTAATCTTGAATTAAAGCCATGGGTATCTGTTTCGCAGTGCCAGCTCCATCCCAGTGTTGACTCATGTGTCTTTGCTTTGTCATGTGACAGCCAAAGCATTTTCTGAGCATTTGGCTGGTAGTAGATGGCTAATGACTTCTGTCCTGTTGCTAGCCCATGGACGGACCTCAAATCCTCTTGATGCAAGAAGCTGCTGTAGCTTGTTGACCAACTGCTGGGCCTTTTCAACTGAGGGAACACTCTGTAAGCAGATGTCCACGTAGAAGCACAGTTTGATTGAGAATCTTACGTCTTCTCTAGGTTCACTGTGCAGGAAAACACGGTGGTGAAGGGCAAACGGGGCACAACATGGACAGCAAGTAGTCCCAAAGGGAAGTATCTGCCACTCATAGATTTCAGGGGGCTCATCTGTTTTCATATTGCGCCAAAGAAACCTCAGGAGGGGTTTGTCTTCAGGTAGGATGCACGCCTGATGAAACATGGCCTTTCTGTCGCCATCTGCTATTTCACACACGTTTTCCGTTTGAACGCATTGTCATCAATATTAACAAGGTTTAAAATGACCCATTTTTCAAATTGGATATCTTTTCAAAATCGGAAATCAAATGAACGAAAAAGTACACGGGCTGTACAAAAGGCCGTCAAAGGAGAGGTCGCAGTTCGGACGATGACTACCCGGGTGTGTGTGTGTGTGTGTGTGTGTGTGTGTGTGTGTGTGTGTGTCCTCGAGATCTGACTACACACAAACACACGTAGCAGAGCTACCCACACCCATGTTTGTACTGTTGCTTAATTAAATAAAACATCAAAAGAGAGAAGTTGTCTCCGTCCGTGTTTTAAACAGACACACCTGGGGCGAAGTTGGAAACCAGAATCAGCTTTAAATAGCCTACAGTCCTAATCTAGTCCTCACTAACACGGGCCCAATTATAGTAACTACATGAAAACTTCACTGTTGTTGCATGAAATGTGGTTTGTGTTTAGCCTACATCATCAGTTTCTATCATGTGAAATAAGAGGATAAGCCAGCCTGGTGGCCAAGCTGCAGACAGATGCTCCTCAACAGTGAGCTCCCCAGCAGTCAGCGCCCCCTGCTGGTCAATAGGTGCCTCTGCACCCCTTTTGTTTCAGACCCTCCCACCAGCCTTTGGGCCACGCCTCCTCATTTACATTGACATGTGTCAAGTCCAAATGAAAAGCCAATGTTAAATGTAAATTCAAAAGCCAAATATTAAATCCAAATGAAAATCCAATGTTAAATTGAAATTCAAAAGCCAAATATTAAATCCAAATTAAAAGCCAATGTTAAATTGAAATTCAAAAGCCAAATATTAAATCCAAATTAAAAGCCAATGTTAAATTTAAATTGAAAAGCCAAATATTAAATCCAAATGGAAAAGCCAAATGGAAAATTTAAAAAAAAAATAATATTTTTAATTTGATCAATGGAAAATTTTAAAAAATAATAATATTTTTAATTTGATCTCGCTTCATTTTCTCTTTGGACTTTCAATTTGAATTATGAATAAATATTTCCTCCATAGAAGAGGGACGTTACGTTCCTCACTTCAAAACGGAACAAAAGTAGGATTGTGTAGTGACTTTACCCTGCTGTTGAACTCCCTTCCTCCTCATCAAGGACTCCAACATGTTAACGTTTTAGGTGCTGAATCATCACCGTGGTGCGCCCGTGCCATGCCGTGTTGCTTTTGCTTATCTTGCAATTAACACGTTTTTGATTTATTTAGTGTGAAATGCTCCCACACCTTGGATGACTTAGGTCAGACTGATTTCTCTGCCTCCGCCGTGTGTTTCAGAACAACGTTAAGGGTCTCTCCGGTCTCTCTCCGTATTTCCTCTACCCCCGCTCTGCTCTTTTTTCTTTTCTTTCACTCCGCGCTGCTCCGCACGGCTCTCAACTCAATTGCTTTTATCTCTGCGACTGAGTGGCGTGTCGCGCGACACAATGAATCGATAATGAAATTCGTTGCCAACTTTTTTAATAATCAAATTTTATCGATTAGTTGTTGCAGCCCTACTGCAAACCTTCCCAACTTTTTTTTTGCAACTCAACTGACAAGGGACTGAGGGATGTAAAGAGACATTATTGAGACAGTAATTGAAGTGTCCCTCCCAGCCGTGTTCTGATGGCTGCTGGCCCTAAGCTGCACATGCTGTGTGAAAGGAAGAGTTAATACCTGTGGGTGTGGGCTCTGCAGGCTGAGATAAGCAATAGTCTCCGGTCCCGCCGGTCTGGGGATTGAACCACGTGGTGTGGGATTGAACCGTCGACCTCCCGGTCCCAAGCTCGCTCCTCTAACCTCTAGGCCACCACTGCCTAGTTAGGTGGTCCTCTTATAGATTTGTCACATATTGTGCTGTGTGCAGATAACTATGAGTTGTAATAACTTGCCTGTGGCCGAAAAAACTAATTTCATAGTGGCTAAGCTAGGGAGGATGTTGTTACTGCCGCTTTGGACGTGTTGATTCTAGGCCTGTCACGATAGTCAATAAATCAATTAATCACACGCTAAAAAAAAATGAGCTCGGTAATTTTTCCGGCCGCGATCATTTCTATTTGCATGCTTGTTTGTTTTCCTTCTCTCTCTCTCTCTCTCTGGAGGACCACTCTCGGTTCCTTAGCGTAACAAGGAGTGAACCCTCTTGTCAGTCGCATGGTCTTTGTTTAGGCGGGACTCCTGGCGGAGAGAGAGAGACAGAAAACGCTAGTTGTTGGAGCGGGGTTTCCCGCAGCAGTAGTTAAGGCGCCGTCAAAAAAAATGTATGAGCGATATCTGCCGTGTTACTCGGTGTCCCGTTTTCTCCCTTTCATTCCAAACCACACAGTTGACAACCTGCAGGTGGAGACAGGCTCGGACATCCACGCCGCTGTGGACTTGTCAGTCTGGCAAGCAGTTTCAGGAAAGTGGCTGCATGTGTCCGACAATGCACAGAACATTAACGGTAAAAGCCTACAGCTGTCCGCGGACACGGAGTGCGGAAAGTGTGTCAGAGTTGCGCCTGTGTGTGTGTGTGTGTCTCGACCCTCCCCTGCGAAGCTCCGACCTGCAGAGGAGCAGAAGAAAGTTGCTGCTCCTTCGCCAAAATGAAGACTGAAAAACAGAACTATTTTGGTACAAACATTTACTCGCCATGTGGCAGATAGCCACATAGATATATAATTTATTAATGATATATTATTATTTAAATTTTATATTTAGTGTTTAATAAATAATTGTTAAATGTAGTACAGAGTGTGTAGTCTATCGCACAAACACTCGAGGGATGCTGCAAACATTTGACAGCCAGTACGACTTGCCTGGGAGAACATACGTGTCACAAACGGCAATTCCACAACTGTACAACACGACATACTGAAGGAGAGTTAGTGTTAAATATTGTTTAGAAATAAAAGTATATTGATCTTTGAAAAAGTGTACCTGCATTATTACGCCATTATCATTATATTAGATGAAAATGGTCTCAGAACGACAATATTATCGTTTATCGCAATCATTTTTCGACAATTTATCGTCCAGCAAAATTTGTTATCGTGACAGGCCTAGTTGATTCTGGTAAGGCCCCACTGTATGTGAAACTAGGCTTCATCCTGAGATCCAGGGAAAACTTCACTTCTGGCTCGAAGGATCAATTATTTAATAGGTATTCACTTAGGACTGCATAAGTGATGGTTACATATAGGGATGTACTGCTTGGGGAAAGCAATGACACTGATTGCCCCATTAAGTTGCAATAAAAACAGACATCCATGTCATTTACATAGCATAATGTCAACATTGTCCAAATACTACAGTCTTACTATAACTAGAAAGGTACAGCTAAACTAGAATTAGCATGAGGAAGCCATATGGTGATTAGATTAGCTCTGCATCAACAAAGTCTCACCAAAACACAGTGAAAGACTCAAATGTCCAGATCAGACAGAAATGATTGGTTTTACTCACAGTTCATCAGAGACACGCACAACTTAAACCATTTGAATGCAGTAAAGTCCACTTCACACTCTGTTATTCTGACGTGTCTCTTGTTATGCCTCTTAATTACCGACTGCGCCACTTTGTGCTCAACAGCACAGTTGCATTATTTCACCACAAGAAGGCCCTAATATGTCAGCCAACAGCCTTTCCAACAGTTTTCCAGGCCTGAAAAGGAAGACTAGTAATGTAGATGTAACCTAAGTAACTGACTGAACAACCAGTAAGTCTTTATAAAAATCACAATGCAGGTGATAAGATACAGTTCCACAACATTTCTCTGTATGTGTTTCCTGCAGATGTTGAGCAGCTGTTGGTGGTTAAAGAAGAGGTTCCCCCTGAGCAGCAGGAGGGTAGCTCCAGTGTGGACCAGGAGGAGCCAGAGCCCCCCCCACACATTAAAGAGGAACTGTGGAGCAGTCAGGAGAGAGAGCAGCTTCAAGGGCTGGAGGAGGCTGATATCACCAAGTTCCCATTCACTCTTGTCCATGTGAAGAGTGAAGATGATGAAGAGAAAGCTCAGTCCTCACAGCTTCATCAAAGACACACTCAACACATGAAAACAGAAGCTGATAGAGAGGACTGTGGAGGACCAGAACCACCCAGGAACTCACATCCACCATTACAACCAGAGACTGAAGACCAGACTGGAGACTCTTCTGAACATGAGACTGATGACAGTGCTGATTGGAAGGAGACCAGAGAACCTCAGTCAGCTTCAAACTCTCTGAAACATGATTCAAGATGTAAGAAAACATTCAGCTGCTCTGAGTGTGGGAAAGCTTTCTCTGATAGTGGAAACCTCAAGAAACACTGCATGAGAAGTGGGATTTTCGTCAGTAAGGGGCACTGTAGATCTCGCGAGTTATTCCATATAACAATGACCTCGCATGTGATTGGAGGAGCCTGACGAGCCTTCTAGCCCTCGTCCAATCACGTGCGAGGTCATGGGCATGACTCATACAGCAGTACTTGCAAGACGAGCATATAAACAGACATGTTTTTATTCCTGTACTCAGACCTTTTCCTCCATTTCTTGTGTTTTTGCTGTTTCGTGATCTACAATGGCTGGGCGGCCCCCTTTCAGCCAGTCCGCAGACCAGCGAGAAGAAACTGCTGAATGCTATCAGCGGGCTGTCTCGTCAGCTTACTCTGCTTGCTGCCGATGTGAATGAGCAGTTCACCGCAGTAAACTCCAGGTTGCTGTCCATAGAGGATAGGTTGGATACTTTGGAGTCGAAAAACTGTGTGGAAGAGACTAACTCTAAGAAGAGAAGACGGGTGCACAATCCTAAGATTGCGGTAAGAATATGTTCGGTGACTGCTAGCTAAGCTAAAAGTAGCCTAAAAGCAAAGCTTTTTCTTTCTTTTCTTTTTTATAAAAGTGTGTTTTTTTGGTCTTGCAATTTACAGGAAGCAGTACGCCGTCTTCACAACTCAGAGACAAATTGTAGGCGCTACGACCCGGCGCAAGGGTAAGATTTAAAGAATATGCTTTCATTCTGCTGTATAAGGAAATAGATATGTTAATAGATACCGATCTTAACCGTACATTTTTGTTTTCACAGACTAAGCTCGCCTCATAACGAGGCCGTGACCTCCTATTTGGTTGGCGTTATGTCTGCAAGTCCAGATTTACATGATGCTGATAATGACGCCTTTGTGTGTAAGTAACTGTTTTCTCCTTCCTTGTTTAATTTTACTGTGACTTAAGTTTTTTTCTCTCATTTAATTGTTTTCCAGCTGCCTGTAAGACATATTACGAGACAGTACGCAGGAGCTTCAGGTTCAAACAACCAGATCTTGCATCGCAGGTGGAAGCTGTGAAGAGTTCAGCTCGGAGTCGATCGAGAAGAAAGAGGGTAAGACTTATTAGATTAGATCCGTTTTCGGTCAGTGTGACTATTATTCAGGTGCATTAATAGATGGGTTGTGTCCATACGCAGTGCATTGCGCAGTACGGATTGTCTTTATTGATTGTTTTTACAGCTGCTGGAAGCGAGACAGAGTGTGCTAGCTGAGGATGAGGTGGACCTTTGGAAGTGCGCCACCGTAGACCTGATGTCTGATGAGGAAGACGGCATCGTTGACGGGGTGTCTGGATGGATTGTGCGACCTCCGTCCTTTCGCAGCCAGGAGCTCACCAAGCTCTGTGCCACGCTACAGTCGAGATTAGAGGCGATTCCGAAGTACAGGGCAACTCACCACAGACGTCTGCAAATTGGACCGAATTCAGACAGAATGCCACCAGTTACCTACAGCTCCGAGGCGGCAAACGGACACTTCACGGTGCTGTAGGATTTTGGGCTTCTCGTGAGCTTCCCATTTGTTGTGTGGGCAGATCTCCTACGCTTTGTACATAGTTGTGTGTTTGCCTTTGTGCTAATAAAGCTCTTTCTTTGAATAAACGGCACGTTCCTAGCAAATTTTCCTTTCCTCAATAAATTCATTCATGTCCTTGATGGTAATAATAGTGCAGTCCATAGGACTAGAACAATGACATGAATATACAACATAATAGCATATCATATGAATATAAATATATATATATATTTTGACCCAGGGTGACCAATAGTGACAGATCTGCCAACCAATCACGAGTGATTTTTCTCATTTAAAAGTAGTGGTTTCATCCAATACTGAGTGAGGAAATTCAAGCCAGGCCAGGCATTCTCTGGCCAGGAGAGGTTTCGCTGCTATTCATATGCAAATTAGAGCCAGACGAACGTGACATTCCCAGGCTGTAAATTGTCGTTAATTGCCGAAAATTAGGGAGATTTTCGGGCACTTACGGGGACGAAAATTCCACTTTTCATGCAGTGAAACACATTAGAACTCACACAGGTGAAAAACCTTTCAGCTGATTAGTTTGTAAGAAAACGTTTTTAATGTCTAGAAATTTACGGTTACACATGAGAATCCACACAGGAGAGAAGCCTTTTAGCTGCTCTGAGTGTGGTAAAGCTTTCACTGATCGTGGAACCCTGAAGAAACACATGACTCACACAGGAGAAAAACCTTTCAGCTGCTCAGTCTGTAAGAAATCTTTTACACGGAGAGGAAGTTTACGGTCACACATGGCAGTCCACATAGGAGAGAAAAGATTCAGCTGCAGTGTTTGTAACAAAAGATTTGCCCAGCATTCTGATGTCAAAACACATAAATGCGCTGGTCCGATGGAGACAGAAGCTGATGGAGCAAAAATGTATGTAAATATATGTATCAGCATCTAGATAGAAGACATTATATTGTGTGGTAAGAAAAAGTACACTCTTAAATATTTGATTAGATATTGTTTTGTCTTGTAATGTCTGTCATATAATCAATTATAATCAAGAAATCAGACAAACGTAACCACCCAATATTTTATAGGGCCCACACATATATTCACTTCTTTCTAAGTAACATATGTTTAGCAAGATTCACTATTATTCATGTATCAATATGGGAGTTTATTCAGTACACATTGGATTCATGTTTTAATTTTGTGTATCGTGTTTAAGCACAATTTAGGCCCAGCAGTCTCGGAGAGGAGACTTTTCTCTGTGTCAGGGAGACGGGAAAAGCTATCTTTAGTTAAAACAAGGGAGATGTGAGGGAGGAGGCATAGGGAAGTTAGCCTAGCAAGGTGTTTCCTGTCAGGGAGCGGAGGAGTTTTCTCTTTGAAGCAAAGCTGAGATGGACATATTATGATCTGCATAAAACTGTAAAAACTCACTTGTGCATTGCTATGTTCCAAGGTAATATGATCAGTGACACCAAAATTATTAAGGCAGGCATTAAGTGTGACAATATGCGTCAGTGGGGGCCGTAAACTGTGTCGAAGCTCGCTGGGAGGAGAGCCTCCTGATGCAGTTCGGGAGACGTTCTCGGAAGGAATGAGGAGGAACTGCTTTAATTGCAGTTAAACAAAAAAAATCGCGATTACCTAAAAAAAATTGGGGTTAGACAATTATTTAATAATTGTTACAGGCCTATTTAATGGTCAAGTATCTAAACACGTACAATGAATCTGACTGTTTAAGGACAACAACAACGTTGAACAAAGACAGATGTAAACATTAAAGTACTGTGTACATAAGGGCTGTATTCAACCAAAGAAAATATCAGTCAGCTGAAATTCTCCCGAATCTTATACCAATCGATTGGTCTTGGGTTTGTCCCAGAATTCGAAAGTGCAGTGTTTTACTGCAGGATGGATAAGCCCACATTCACACCCACTTCAAACTTGTTTTCAAATGTTTTTAGTGTGGGAGCAAGTAAAAAGTTTTCACTTGTCCAACCGGACAAGGGAAAAAAAAAAACTTAACGTTGAACCCTGGGGGGTAATCGTTGATGGGGGTCCAAAAACTGGGGAATACAGTATACTTGTGGGGTCTGCACAGCCTTGTGGGGGCCAAAATGCTGGACCCCACAAGGTTAAAGTGCTGTTTGAGGGTTAAGACTTGGTTTTAGGATTAAGGTTAGAATTAGGTTATGGTTAGGTTTGGGGTGTGTGTGTGTGTGTGTGTGTGTGTGTGTGTGTGTGTGTGTGTGTGTGTGTGTGTGTGTATGTGTGTGTGTGTGTGTGTGTGTGTGTGTGTGTGTGTGTGTGTGTGTGAGAACAACATTAACAGGTTTTTAGGGGAAATAAAGGGGGGAAAAATCTGCTAACGTTCTAGAGAACCTGGTGTATTTAATTTTAGGAGTTTAAAACACGGCTGAACAGTTTCTGAATGATCTATCACTTACGTCAAAACCCCTGAAATATTTTTCTTTTGTCTCACCTGAACAGGACTTCACCAGAGACGGACTGAACACATGGAAACAGAAGCTGATGGAGAGGAACCAGCCAGGAACTCACAGCCACACACACTGTTCCACCCAGAGACTGGAGACAGTGTGGATAGTGACTTTTGGAAGGAGAGCAGAGAACGTCTGTCAGGTTTTAACTCTCTGGAAGATGATGGTTGTAACACTGACAGGAAATCGTTCAGCTGCTCCGAGTGTGGGAAAAGATTTGGCAAGTTTTGGTGTCTGAAGAGGCACATGAGAATTCACTTGGGAGAAAACTACTCTGTGTCCCAGCCGGGAGAAAGAACAGGTTGGTTTCAGCGCTGCAACTGTAACGCTCTCTTCACGATGGAGTAATGTGTGGATGAATGGATCAGTTGTTTTGTCTCTAAAATGTCAGAAAAACACAGATTAAATAATGACAAAAACATTTTAAAAAGACAATAATGTCTGAGAAAAAAGAAGAAGCCACAAACTTAAATATAAAAGTAGAAAAAAAGACAAACATTGAAAGAAATGTCGGGAAAAAAGATTAAAAAAAGGCATACAAACGTTCAAAAAAACGTTGAAAGAAAACAAAATGTCAAAGAAGCGACAAAAACATTTGAGGGGGGGAAAAAAGCGACAGGAATGTCGAAGAAAAATCAACATACTGTCACTAAAAAGTTAGAGATTATTGATCCAGTCGATCTAAAAACTGCACAAATACTGTTTGAAGCACACATAGATGAATTACGACAGGAACGTCAAAGAAAGCGACACAAATTTAATAAAAGCGACAAAAACATTGTAGCCTCAGAAACTTGAACTCACTTCCATCCTGAAAGAAACATTGGTAAAACCAGAACGGCGGGTTTTCTTCCAGCTCTCACGCGTCTAGAGCTGCAACTATTATTTAAACTGAGCCCGCAGTGGATCAAAGTGGTTCCCTGGAGACAACTACTGCACATTCTCGCTTCATAAATCTCCAATGTTCATGAAAATAAAACAGATTAAATTGTTGATCTCTTGGAAGAAGCAGCGTGGTAAATATTTAAAATGCTAACAACTACTATGTTTTAACAGCTGTGTACTACCATATAAAATACATATACACTACCGGTCAAAAGTTTGGGGTCACTTACAAATTTCCATTTCACTCCATTCCAGACAGAATGCCAGCTGAGATCAGTTGCATTGTTTTTTTAATCAGGGCAGCAGTTTTCAGATTACATCATGTGTTTACATAACTGCAAAAGGGTTCTTGACTGTTGTAGACAGAAGTGGCTGAAGAAATGCTTGAAATCCATGCTTTTTGGTCTGAACGTCATACCCAAATTAAAAGTGGTACAGCTCCCATATACTTTGACACTCAGGGGTGAGCCTGATATCATTGGAAAGGTGATTGATGTGGGTGTGTTTGTGTATTTGAGAAGTGTTGTATTTTGTTTTTTTTTTCTTTGCACTTTTCAAATGGAAATAAAAAAAATGCACAGACATATCTGTAGAAAAAAAATCCATTTTTGAGTCTTTTGGCTTCTGGATTTTTTCTGTAGTAAGCTGAGACATGTGGCTAATGCCCTGTGTTGTCTGTCACCTGTCAGATGTGTTTACAGCAGTGTAGTCTAATCATTTTACAGATGTATGACTTAGACGGAAATAAAAAAACTCCATTCTAGCCTCTGTAACTCTGTGTCAATAAGGTCTAGAATCACCCTGACACTTGTAACAAAAACTTGAGAGTGTTACCTTTCCAATGATATCAGGCACACCCCAGAGTGTCAAAGTATATGGGAGCTGAACCACTTTTAATTTGGGTATGACGTTTAGACCAAAAAGCATGGAATTTCAAGCGTTTCTTCAGCCACTTCTTTCTACAACAGTAGAGAACCCTTTTGCAGTTATGTAAACACATAATGTAATCTGAAAACTGCTGCCCTGATTAAAAAAACAATGCAACTGATCTCAGCTGGTATTCTGTCTGGAATGGAGTGGAATGGACATTTCTAAGTGACCCCAAACTTTTGACCGGTAGTGTATGTTACTATGTTTTAACAGTTGTATACTACCATATAAAATACATATATATATATATATATATATCGGTATCAGAACATCTCTACTTCCTCCCCCCCACACTCACAGAAGAAAGAAAACCGACTGCACACCCTCCCCTCATATATTCCCCTAGATTGCACATTTCCCATTAAATCTTGCTGTGATCAATAACTTACAGGGTTCAACGTTACGTTTGTTTTTCACTTGTCCGGGGAAAAAGTAAAAAAAATTGTATTTGCCCAAAGTAAATTTTTACTGGCCCCTATACAGATAGATTTTTAGAGTAAAAAAACATTTGAAAACGCGTCAATAGTATCAAAAAAAACTTTGGTAAAATATTTTTTTAAAAACGTCCAAAAAAAGCGTCACATGGTGAAAAGAAAATGTTTGGATAAAGTGCTAAAACGTTTTAAAAAAAACATTTTAAAAACTGTCAAACTTCAGAAAAAAGCACCCAAAAAACATGCTGTCTGATACCGATAGCCTTTTAGGCAGCTTCAGAGATATTAACTAGGCGGTATCAGCACTTAGTCGTGATGACTGAATGTTTGACAGTGGTTTAAATCTGCCTATACATGCAGCCTCTCGGATTGTTTTCTGTCTGTTCTGTTTCCTGCAGCGATTAAAGAAGACGAGCCGCAGCCCCCCCCACACATTAAAGAGGAAGAGGAGGAACTGTTCCCATTCACCCCTGTCCCTGTGAAGAGTGAAGATGATGAAAAGAAAGGTAGGAACAACGTTAACAGGGTTTTAGGGGGAAAAAAATGGAAGTTCAAGAGATGGTTTATTTATTTTTGGGCTTTTCCGCCTCTAATTTTGACAGGACATCTAGGTGAGAAAGGGGAGAGAGAAGACATGCAGGAAATCGCCACAGGTAGGATTCGAACCCTGGATCTCTGCGTCGAGGCATAAACCTCTCAGTATATGTGCGCCTGCTTTACCCACTGAACCAACCCGGCTACTGGTTTATTTTATTTTAAGAGTATGAGGCTACATTTACATTACTACGTTTTGGTTTAAAAAGTAATATCTTCTGCTACGTTTCCCCCTCTCATTCCCCCTGCTCTGGCGTTTCCCCCTTTCCCTCCACATCTACACTCTGAGAAATAAATCTGTAGAATAACAGAGAAAGTTCTGACAGCTTGTTACCCGGACTTTGTCCCGTAATTAAAAACTGAAACGTTGTGTGGAGCTACAGTGAGAATACAGAACATCTTCTGTTATTTAAAAGTCTCTCAGACACAGCTGCTCAGTTAATAAAGTTCTGAAAATGAAATATGTTCTTTAATAAATTTAAAGCTTTTTTTTCCCTCTTTTGACGCTTTTTTCAGCGCTTTTTTATGCTTTGACGTTTGACGCTTATTTTGACGCTTTAAAGGCTTTTTTTTACATATGACGCTTGGTGCCATAATGCAAATAAACAGAAATACAACTGTGAAACATGTTCTATAGACAATTCTGTTAAAATATACTGTCATACAACTGTTAATACACAGATACTTTTTTTGAGTTTATGATTAACACACACAGAGACACACACACACACACACACACACACACACACACACACACACACACACACACACACACACACACACACACACACACACACACACACACACACACAACACACAGTGTGTTTACATGCACAGCAGTAACTGGGGTAGAACCGGGTTCTGCCAGTTCTACCCGTATACTTGTGCGGGGAAGAATGGGGAGAATGATGGAGTAACTCTACCTCCGGTACAGTAGGTGGTGCTCTGCCAACGCACAGCACTTTTTCTTCTGGTTGACATATATCAACATGACACCGATCGGCCTTTAAATTAGTAGAGTGGTCTGCACCTCCCCCCGCCAGCACCCTCTGCCGAAAATGACTTCCCGCGCGTCTGGCAACGCTGGTATGTTGTACGGTGTCATAGCAACGACAGCTACTCGCAGCACTGACTGATATTTCCGGTTCAAAAACCACTCAAGCGGAGTGGGGAGGGGCAGTTGGAGCATGCGCAGACGCTTAAACCGATCATAGCCCGCTTAAGGTGTTTACATGGAGAGATAACCCGGTTACTGAAGGAGTTCTCTACTTCTGTTAACGGGTTAGACGCACACAGATGCAAAGAGACACAGACACACACACACACACACACAGAGACACACACACACACACACACACACACACACACACACACACGCACGCTCGCACAGTGACACAGACATACAGACACACACACACACAGACAAAGCCTGCTTCTCCACCCAGAAATTAAACAGTTTTCTTTTATGTCACTTGAACAGGGCTTCCTCAGAGACAAACTGAACACATGGAAACAGAGACTGATGTCAGCGTTGATAGTGATTTCTGGAAGGAGACCAGAGAGCCTCAGTCAAGTTTAAACTCTCTGAAAGATGAGGAAGTTCCTGTCACTGAAGAGAGGCATAAAACGGACAAGAAATCTTTTGGCTGCTCCGAGTGCGGGAAGAGATTTGGTGCCGTCGGAGATCTGAACCGACACATGAGAATCCACACAGGAGAGAAACCGTTCAGCTGCTCCGTCTGCTGCAGAAGGTTTTTGAGCAGCACACATCTGAAAACGCACATGCTGACTCACACAGGAGAGAAACCCTTCAGCTGCTTGTTCTGCGATAAAAGATTCAGACACTCAGGGAATCTGACGGCGCACATGAACATCCACACGGGAGAGAAACGCTTCAGCTGCAGCGTCTGTGACAAAACATTCACCTGGCGGCAACAGGTCAAAAAACACAAATGTGTTCAGTCGTCACAGCTTCATCAGAGACAGAGTGAAGACAAGACGGCAGACTTTTAAATGGTAACTTTGTTATTGCCATGTTTCTGTGTCTACAGTAAGTGTCTGATGGGAACAAAAATCTTTGAAACTGGTCCAGTATTAAACAAGAAACAAGCTGTAATGTAACCCTACAGGACAAATGTTCAGCATCAGTTAGCGTCCACTAAAAGTTCTGTTTTTGCCGCTGACAGACTCAGATTATTATTCTAAGTGTCTGACAACATTATGGAAAGGATCCCTACAGAGATAGACCTTTTTGTTAAAGAGTAAGATCCTTTTAGTTTAACATGAAACATCCCCAAAATCACTATCACCAAACCCACCAGACTCCATGTAAATAATCAGTACTTTTAGCGTGTATAAAGCCATCATATTTCCACATGTAAATGTGTGAATTAAGGGTTTATTTCAACCAAACCAGAGTGGTGATTGTTGGAACAGTGGAAAGATGAACCAAGACGGCTTTTGATAGTTTTATTTTGTTTCAGTCCACTTTGAATGACGTGTGTTTTTACGATGATAAAAGTACAGATTATTTACATGGAGTCTGGTGATGGTGATTTCGGGGCTGTTTCATGTTAAACAAAAAGGTGCCCATTGCACATACTATATATTCTTTGCACATTCTGTCCTCAACCCATTCAGCATCTTTTTTGTTATGTAACAGTTTACAAATATTTTGTATGTATATATTTGTTTTCTGCATTTATTGTTTATTTTATATTCATGTTTAATAGTTTGTTTGTTTATGTATGAACCTTTCAAAAAGGCAAATTACACATACGTGTACTTTTCTTTTCTGATTCCTGATTCTGAATTTATTTTAAATATTTTATTTTATTATTTATTACTTTTATATAATTTGTTTCTTCTTATTTTTTATTATTGTTTGTTGTTTTCCGACACTTTTTCTTATTTTTTATTTATTTTTCTACTCTTTATTATAATGTTTTTATTATTTTGTTTTGCTCAGTTTTTTTATTTATTCATGTACTTTTTTTTCTTTAAAAAAAGCCCCAAAAAAGTACCTAAAAATGGTGTATGTCTACAATGGTGTATGGAAAAAAAGACATAGACATGTTTCTGCTTATTTTCTTCCATTTATTTAATTTAATATTTAATTTCCTTTTTTATTTATTTTTAATAAAAATATATATTTTATTATTTTTATATATAAATATATATATATATATATTTTACTGATTTACTTTTTATCAGTGATACTTTTCCTATTTTTTAATAATTTATTATTTTATAAACTAACGTTAGCTTCCCGGTGGAGGCTAGCCATAGGCTAGCGTGGAACAGATCGTACAGGTCGTATCCTTGGTAAAACAGTATTATCTTGCGCATGTGCAGAACGGATCGTGCAGGCAGAACGGATCGTGTACCGACAGCGACAAGGGGGTAAGCGAGCATCTGGAAAGCATACCTTCTATGGGGAGATTCTGAGGCTAACAAGTATGGGGTGCCGAATGTAAAAGTTCGGTTACAATTTTTTAGCTGATGAATTTTCAACATTTAGCTCACTTTCCTCACATTTAGCGCATTTTCCTCACATTTGAGAGAAATTATATATATATATATATATATATATATATATATTATATCTAAATGTTAAATCTAAATATTATATCTAAATCTAAATGTTAAATCTAAATCTTAAATATATATCTAAATATTATATCTAAATCTAAATCTTAAATATATATCTAAATGTTAAATGTTATATCTAAATGTGTCACCAAGTGTAAAGCTAAATATTTAGAAAATATTCAAATCCCCAAGGAAACCACGCCCACTGCAGTGGGCTGCACCGCAAGTTTCAGTCAACACCAGTAGCTAAATACTGACTACAGTGGAACTGTTCGACTAATGTTACTGGATTGAAACACTTTTCGGTCAGTATTTTGTATTATTGACTTATATCACAGACATGTCTTAATATTTGTGTGTACTATAATGCCGTTGTTTTGTTTGACTCATATCTCCTTGTGTGTTTAACGTTAGTTTGACTCATCCTTCACAAGCAATCTAGCTAGCTCACACATTGCAGCCGACATGTCCTCTGAACAGGCCTCGCAGCACTGTAACTAAGTTAGCTAGGTTTCACAATGCGAGACTGAACAGCAGTAGACCTGTCACACTATAGCCACATGTAGCTAAGTAGTTTTTAATACTTTGGTTACATTACCGTATTTTATTAACCTGAATTATGTTGCTATATTAGCTTGCGAAGGAGCTATCCGTTGCTAACGCTAATTTATCTTAAAAAGCAGAAACGTTAGCTAACTACTGCCAAGATATGATTTCACTAGAGACCAGAGAGGTGTTGTAAGACTCATCAAGTGTTGTCATGTATTGACACTGTCTTACAATGAAACCATATCTTGGCAGTAACATTAGTTAGCTACTCCTTTTTGACATAAATTAGCAATTTAGCAACAGATAGCTACTTTGCAAGCCAATAAAATATAGCCTTGGCAAACAGAATTAAGGTTAATAAAACACGATAACTATGTAACCAGTATTACAAACTTCTTACAAGTGGCTGGATTGTGACATTTTAGGTGTGTTCGGATGAATACGTTGGATGCATAGCTGGACTTTATCCATGCTGGGCAAATGTTAGATTGCTTGTGAAGGATGACGTTAGTCACACAGAGATATGTAATTCAAACAACGGTATTGTGATTAACACAACTATTAAGGCATGTCTGTAATATACCGGTCGGTCAATAATATAAAATACTGTAGATCAGTGCTTTCCAACCCTTCTGGTCTGAGTTTCCCCCCACAGCCCTGTCATATAAACTCACATACCCCGCCCTATCAATTCCCAATGTGTTCACACTATTTATCATATTAAAGTGAATATTCTTACATTTTCATGCAATTGAACTGTAAACATTTAGGTTGGTTTGGTCAGAAATTCTACTAATTAGAGTCTAGTTAATAGAATTTCTGACCAAACCAACATAAAAGGTCTAGTTACTAGACCTTTTACTTGAAGTGTGGTTAATGTTTCAAAAGTCATCCATTACTTTCAACTTTTAGCTAAGTCAGTAGGCCACTTTTAGCTATTATTTTCTACCATTGATTACTTCGCTATATGTTTTAACATATGTGTTGAGCTGTTTTGGCTGATATATTGTTTTAAATCAATCATAATTCAATTATTATTTTGATTAGTTAAGCTGCTCCACAATCTTTCCAAGTACCCACTGGCTACAGCAGAGATACCCCTTGCTGGGGCATCATGGCAGGTGTTGTGTCAAAGACTGTTTCCCTGTAGATGTGTTTCCTGCTACTTGCGATCTAATTGGAGACAAACAGCCAATCAGAATTGACCTTTTGTGCAGCGCGATTTGAAGCCACTGCAGTGGGCGTGGTTTCCTTGGGGATTTGAATATTTTCTAAATATTTAGCTTTACACTTGGCGACACATTTAGATATAACATTTAGATTTAACATTTAACATTTAGATATATATTTAAGATTTAGATTTAGATATAATATTTAGATATATATTTAAGATTTAGATTTAACATTTAGATATATATTTAAGATTTAGATATAATATTTAGATATATATTTAAGATTTAGATTTAGATATAATATTTAGATTTAACATTTAACATTTAGATATACATTTAACATTTAGATTTAGATATAACATTTAGATATAAGATTTAGATTTAGATATAACATTTAGATATAAATTTAACATTTAGATTTAGATATAACATTTAGATTTAACATCTAGATATATATTTAAGATTTAGATTTAACATTTAGATTTAGATATAATATTTAGATTTAACATTTAGATATAATATATATATATATATATATATATAATATATATATATATATATATATATATATATATATATATATATATATATATATATATATATATATAAAATTTCTGTCTAAATGTGAGGAAAGTGAGCTAAATGTTGAAAATTCATCAGCTAAAAAATTTTAACCGAACTTTTACATTCGGCACCCCATAAACAAGCCATCACCTTCCGTTAGCATTCCATTGACTGCCATTCATTTTGGCGTCACTTTGACAGCGAATAACTTTACATCTGAAGCGTTCAAAGACTCTATTTGTCTATTGTTTCTTTCTAAAGAAACACAACAATATATAAAAGGCTCCATTACCTTGTACCTCACGTTATGGCTCCGTAGCAGACGTTTTTATAAAAATAGGCTAACGATTGTGTCATAACCACGTGACTTTCTGTCGCATAGTAGTATAGTCAGGAGAAGCTCGCAGGCAATCAGGGGGACGTGGAGGCATACAGTCAAGAGAAGAGAAGCCCATAGAGAGTCCATAAACGCATCGGAAAAACAAAATATTTCAGCAAGATTTTGATGGATTGGAAATACTTATATGGTATGCGGCAAGTGAATTCATATGAAGTAACATTTATCCACGAACAACTAGGATATTTTAAGAAAAGTATATGTTGTTAAATAATGAAGTAGGGGTAACGAGCTATACCTATATTCACGGGGGATGGGGAAATTATACAGGCAATGGAAAAAAACCATCTCAATCTCCGTCTCTGCAAGATTGGGAATGATTGAGATTTCTCTTGGCACAGCTACCAGAAGACTTACAACTTTCAGACACGTTGCTCACGTCACATCTACGTCTTCAAGCTCAGTTTAAGGCTGCTCAGTAGGCTCAGCCATCACCAGAAAATTGCTTCTAATTGACTTCACTGGTCTCCGTCGAAGTCTATGGCATCGCCACGTGTCCATTTCTTTTACTGTCTATGGGTGAAGAGAAGCTGTCCCTCAGCGAAGACAGCCTCTGACAGAGAGAGAGATAACACCCGCGTGAACATCGGAGCATAACGTCACGACTCACGATCATATAGTGTGTTTCCATAGTGACCACCAGGATCGATAACTAGCTGCTCCCGATGCTATCGATCTGGGAGAACAGCTGTAGCTATGCTAAGCTAAGAACGTGTCTTTGACTGTAGGTAGTTCATCACAGAGCTGGCTGGCTGCATGGATGGATTATACATTGCACTTAGACTACGTTTTAGAAACATTTTTTTCTTTCTTTGTGCTTTTGGTTCTTTGGTCAGTAAAACATTTTTTTTTAAAGTGGTCTGATTTTATATGATAATAATCGGTCTAATATAAACATAAACATTAACTTCACCTTTAGACAAACAGCAAAAACAGTTGACATCTTACATTTACACTCCCAAGATTAAACCTTCTGTCTTCTGTTTGACCCTTTAAAAGAAAAAGGGAAACAAACTACCATCATCTTTAATTTGGTTCTTTGTTTTCTCAGAGCTCTGAAAATGCATTTAAATATTTGTCTTTCTTCAAACGTGTATTTTAATCATTTATCTTGCTGTGTTTTTCTAAAGAAGCATAAAACACTTCCGGACTTTTATTTTGAAGCTCAGCAACTAATCCGTCCCGGAAGCTGTAGTCTTCACTGCGGCTGACTTCACACTTTGAACAAGATGGCGTGTAGCAGAAAGGTGTGTTAGAAGAGTTTCTTTGTTGTGTTGAGAAAGAGGTAAAATGAGTAACGTCCAGATGCTGAGAGCGTTGGTGGAGCAGCGACTAACTGCGGCTGCTGAAGAGATATTTGGGCTGTTTGAAAGAACGATAGTAGAGTACGAGGAGGAACTTTGTCGTTCAAAAGAGGAGAACAAGCGACAACGGGAACTACTGGACTCTGTTTTCAACCCTCAGCTTCGGTTACACAGAGCAGGTTTGGTCCCTTTACTTCTTCCTCTCTATTCTCTCTCTGTTTATACTATAGACATATATCAATATTTATACTGACATCTGCGCAGCCGCCAGGACAACAGCAGAGCGGCTCTATTCTCAGCTTTACGGTAACTAAACGGCGTTGAAACAGTTAAATGTTTCTGTTGTTTGTGACTCTTTTTTAGCTTCTTAACAGCTGTTACGGTGAACTACCTCTCACTCAACGTTTAGCCTACACTACAGCTAACTGAATCCGTAGCAGTTTTATACTTCCTGTTTATATCCCCAAAGCATTATGGGGTCTGTAGTTTCACAGCTTACATGACTAGTTGTTGGATGGTGAAGTTGTCTCGGTTTTGTTTGAAGACACAGGAGACAGGACAGTGTCTGACTTTGAAAACCTCTGACATTAGAGCTGCAACGATTATTTGACTAGTTGAAAAAGTAATTGTCAAGAAGCAACAAAACAAGGGTCGAACGGCAAAGTAAGCCATTTAAAAAGTCAATAAGTGTAAAAAATAGGGCTGCCCCGTCTTAGTCGATTAGTCGACTAATCGGTCGTTTTGGTCTTAGTCAACTAAGATTTCTTTAGTCGATTAGTCACGTTTTATGCTTTTTTCATGCTGAATTACTTATTTCCAAGAAACGTACGAGCACATCTCTGGTAAACACAAGAATTAAAGTGGTGCTTTTGCATGACTCTTTGCGGAGAAACTCAGATTTACAGATCTGTCGATTAAATCAACTAATCGATTAGTAATAGTGTTAGTCGACTAAGAATTTCTTCAATCGAGCACAGCCCTAGTAAAAAAAGCATTAAAGTGTCAAAAATGCAGAATTTAGCGTAAAAATGTCAAAAACAACAAAATGTTAAATTTACAACATTACACGATACAGGTCAGAGGTTAGTACTTTTGATGCTTTCTGAGGCTCTTGTAATACTTAATTGTGGCTTTCATCAAATCATTTACGGTTACTTTTCTGTTTTTATGACGATAACAGTCTGTCTAAACAGTTGAAATAGTAGCTAAAAGTACTGACTAAACAGTTGAAATAGTAGCTAAAAGTACTGTCTAAACAGTTGAAATAGTAGCTGAGAGTACTGACTAAACAGTTATAGTAGCTAAAAGTACTGACTAAACAGTTCTAAAAGTACTGACTAAACAGTTGAAATAGTAGCTAAAAGTACTGACTAAATAGTTGAAATAGTAGCTAAAAGTACTGACTAAACAGTTCTAAAAGTACTGACTAAATAGTTGAAATAGTAGCTAAAAGTACTGACTAAACAGTTGAAATAGCGCACCTTGTTGCCTCCTCTTGCTGCCGTATCTCCTCAACCACAAGCCTGCGTCTTTAAAACGTCGTAGCCTTGTGCCAGGCTGGGGTTCTAGCTAGGGATGGGGATCGCTAATTTTAATTATTAATACCATTTTCGAGGCTGGTTAACGGTACCAGTATTTATCGATGCCATTATGCTGGAAAGTCGAGACGACAAATTCTTAATCCTAACAGAACTAAGGGTGCAATGGATCACGCTTTTGAGTCACAGATCAGTTCAATTTCAGGATCAGCTAAAAAAGGTGAATTTAAAAATGATTTATTAAAATGTAACTAACTTTTAACGAGAACTTCTTTCACCAGTAAATTGCAGTTAAACGACAAAAACAGATGAGAAAAGGGTATTTTACAATAATTATGAATGCACCACAAGATAGAAAGTACGTAAACGCAACTTTTAGTCACGTCTGTTTTGTTTTTCTGACAACAGCAGTGGCCAGAGCTAGTTTGTGTCTTTTAGCTCGTAGTTTTAGCGGCAGACTGTTGTACATCCCGCTCTTGGAATCAGCATTTACACCAGGGGTCATCAACTACATTTTTTTTTTCACAACTACAAGGGCCAGAATCTTTCTAATCGGACACTCTGGGGGCCGGACTTTCAAATAAAGAAAATAAAATGTATTTATACTTAATACGCCTATTCTTTATTATAATAAGATATTTTCACTTTCTTACTAAATTAATGCTATATTTTTTACATGTATTGATGTGAGCAAACTCCTTAAAAACATGGAAACTCCATAATGATATCTGGCTCTAACTAGAAAATGATCTCAGACTTCAAAGTCTGTGGTTATGGAAACGTTGTCGTATGCAGTGTCCTGATTGATGGAAAATGCTTGCAGAAAGAAACGGCTGTTGTCAGGTAAAATGTCACTGTCAAAGAGGCTGAAGTGAAAAGTTGACGTGGAAACCCCAGCTTTAATGATGAATGGACTGATAAGCAGGTCCTATGCCTCATTTGCAATGAAACGATGCTGTTGCAAAATAATACAACCGGCATTCTCATCAAGAATGAAGAACGCAAACATAACGATGACGTCATTCAAGTGCATATTAGGTAGCCACATTGGTTTGGTCTTATAATACATTCACAGATTGACCGCTCCAGCAAGAGGATTGTTAGTTTTGCCAGCTGTGAAGTTTACAAGAATGTGTCTAAATTTCAAGATTCGTGGCAAACTCAGATAAACAGTTAGACTACAAACCGACAGCTTTTGTTTTAGCTTGTTTGTAAAACTTCGCTATTTGCCGAGTAGAGCTGTGTTTGTGTAAAACGGCACGGTGGACGAGAGTGGACTGCACAGACAAAGCAGATTGAAATATCACTTCCTACATGTTTATGCCTGTAGACAGGTGAGTGGGTAATGAAGTATTGGCTTTTTACTCACGAAGGTTTTATTGTAGCCTACTTACAGTAACAAGCCTAGCGTTGGTTCATCTGCGCCAGCGGCCATTGGTAATCCTCTCGGTATCGTTCCACACACCTTTCGGCTCTGCTGTGTGTATGATGCGGGGGATCGCTGTACAGAATCCGGGCATGTGAATAGAGATGCAAACAGGGGGCTGGGTTTGTGTTCTACCTGTGTAATGTTACCTGCTGTAAATGCTCGAAATGCTAAATACCAGAACGCATTTTCTCCTCTTCACATTTTCTGAATTCATGATTATTCTGCGGGCGGACTGAAAGCTTTGGTGGGCCGGATGTGGCCCGCGGGCCGCCAGTTGACAATGGCTGATTTAAACCGTGTTTAATCCAGCTGCTAGCTAACGGTAGGCTTACATCAACGTTACCTGCTGCCAAGTGTAACGTTAGTGTTAACTAGCGTGACATGCAGCGATGCTTCCGTAGCCTCTAACGTCTGTTTTCGGAGCATTACATAGCAGCGCAGGCATTTAAGTTGCACGGAAATCTGTGTTGCAACAAATCAAAATCTGTGTTGCTGTCAGGTAGATACCGGTCAGTTTTGCACCGGTGCCCTATTAGCACCGGGTTTTAACATGCGCCGTTCAGGTGAACAGAAAATTGCCCTGCAACCATCCATAGAGATTTATCAGCCTACTAAAAGTAACAGTGACAGTAAAAAATATTTCACACTTTTATTATAGTTAAACTTTGCAATTGATCCGCGGTTCACATGCATTATGCATTTGTTTACAATATTTTCAGGCTTCAACCAGTGAAAGACAGGGTCAGGGAGAGAAAGAAATAGATGTGTTAGATACTTGATTGTTACGAAAGTAAGTAACAGCCACCACAATAAACACGTTTTTGGGCTCGACATTCAGAAGGCTGATGTGGTCGAATTGATCAATTTCAGATGAGCCCTTTTCCTTTGGGATAAGGATTCCTCCAGCTCTTCGTCAGGATGTTGGTATCTCCTGATTTGCCATACCAACTTTCATGAGCCTCCATAGGAAGCGCAGGGCATCTGGTGGAATGGAACTCCATTGGGTCCTGGAGCTGATGAGGCCCTTGCCCTGTGAACCATTTTCTTCACTTCACTCCATCTAGGTGGACTGATGTCAAGCTGGTGCTCTGATGGATTGTTTGGTGGCATGTCAGGTTGGAGGATAACTTCTTCGTGGCATCGGTTGTCTGTGCAGGACTTATTCAGATGTTTTTCCATGTCTGCCTTTGACACTGAGAGCCTTCCGCTTTTCTCCTTTTAGGAAGAGCCCCTTCACAAAAAGGGATCTTTGTAAAAGTTTGTTCTTACTCCTTTTTCCTGCGCTTCTTTGTGAGGTTTTTTAGCTCTCCTCAGTGCAGCAAGCCTACCCCGTATCTCCTCCATTGTTTCTTCAGCTCTCTCCTCTCTCGGATTAAGCAATCCATTTCTTTCTGCCTCCTGGATTTAGCGGGGACTGCCGTTGTAGCTCTCTTCCCACTTAAGTGCTCCAAACCGTTCTACTCCATAGTTGTAGATTAGATTGCCCATTCTCTCCAACTTCTTCACGGTTGTGCCTCTGAGCGTCTGTAAGGTGTTCCAGAGATCATCATTGCCCTGTTTCCATGTAGTATTTTCGCAGGATTTTGGCCACTTAATTAATGGCCTTCGCCCCTGGATTTTCATTTCAGCTGCAGGTCGTGATGTGCTGGGCTCTGGTTCCTCTCCTGTGCCTGGTTCCGACCATGGGAAAGGATTTCTGATGTTCTGCAGACTGTGGTTTTTGTCCTGCTGCTGAACTTCAGTTGACTGACTCGACCTGCTTCTCAGAAAGCAGCTGTCGATGCGAGTACCCTGTTGCCCTTTTTTTAAACACCCTTTCCTGCCCTGATGTATCTTTAAGCCGGTGATGGAGGTAACCTTTGCCCAGCCACATATGCAGCTCTGGAGCTTGTGCCCTGCTGCAAATGTTGCAGCCTCAGGTATGCTGATCATTACATGTCATGTGATTTAGCTGACGCTTTTATCCAAAGCGACTTACAATTGCTATATGTGTCAGAGGTCGCACGCCTCTGGAGCAACTAGGGGTTAAGTGTCAGGGGTTAAGTGTCAGGGACACATTGGTTGATGTATCACCGTGGGAATCGAACCCAGGTCACCAAAGGCATGTGTCATATCCACTGCGCCATCACCACCCCACCATCATACTCATCATACTTGTAGTCTGTTTAGTCTGTTCCGTTTCTGTTTCATTTGCCGGAGTGTCTGCCGATGAGTCATCTTCCGCCCCCGCTCATGCTGACTCGGGGTATCTTTTCATTAGCAGTTTGCGTAGCCAAGGGTGGGTTGGACCCATGCACTATATGCTGGATCCCGCTGTCGTTAAAATTGTTAGCTAAAAGTAATAAATAGGGCTGCAACTAACGATTATTTTCATAGTCGATTAATCTGTTGATTTTTTTCTCGATTCATGGATTAGTTGTTTAGTCTATAAAATGGAGAAAAATGTGGATCAGTGTTTCCTAAAAGCCCAAGATGACGTCCTCAAATGTCTTGTTTTGTCCACAACTCAAAGATATTCAGTTTACTGTCACAGAGGAGAGAAACTATTAGAAAATATTCACATTTAAGAGGCTGGGATCAGATTATTTTGACTTTTGTCTTAAAAAATGACTCAAACCAACTAATAGATTATCAAAATAGTTGGCGATTAATTTAAGAGTTGACAACTAATCGATTAAACGATTAATCGTTGCAGCTCTAGTAATAAATATACAGTTGAAATAGCTAGCTAAAGTAATAAATAAACAGCTGAAATAGTTAGCTAAAAGTACTGACTAAACAGTTGTCTGTACTTGATTCTCTTTCCTGTTTCCTGAGAGTGTTTCCTGTTTCCTGAGCGTTTTGTGTGTTTCCTGCAGATTCGGTTCCCTCTGAGCAGCAGGAGTGTAGCTCCAGTGTGGACCAACAGGAGCCAGAGCCCCCTCCACACATTAAAGAGGAACAGGAGGAACTGTGGAGCAGTCAGGAGGGAGAGCAGCTTCAAGGGTGGGAGGAGGCTGATATCACCAAGTTCCCATTCACTCTTGTCCATGTGAAGAGTGAAGATGATGAAGAGGAAGCTCAGTCCTCACAGCTTTATCACAAACACACTCAACACATGAAACCAGAGACTGAAGACCAGACTGGAGACTCTTCTGAACCTGAGGCTGATGACAGTGCTGATTGGAAGGAGACCAGAGAACCTCAGTCAGCTTCAAACTCTCTGAAACATGATTCAAGACATAAGAAAACATTCAGCTGCTCTGAGTGTGGGAGAAGATTTGGCCAAAGGGCACATCTGAAGAGACACATGATTACTCACACAGGAGAGAAACCTTTTAGATGCTCAGTCTGTACGAAATCTTTTACACAGAGAGGAGATTTACAGAAACACATGAGAGTTCACACAGGAGAGAAACCTTTTAGCTGCTCTGAGTGTGATAAAGCTTTCACTGAAAGTGGAACCCTGAAGAGACACATGATAACTCACACAGGAGAAAAGCCTTTCAGCTGCTCAGTCTGTAAGAAATCTTTTACACAGAGTGGAAGTTTACGGTCACACATGGCCGTAGTCCACACAGGAGAGAAAAGATTTAGCTGCCATGTTTGTGACAACAGATTTACCCGGCGTACTGATGTCAAAACACATAAATGTGTTGGTCAGATGGAAATGGAAGCTGATAGAGAGGACTGTGTAGGACCAGAACCAACCAGGAATTTAGTCTTTATTTAGTCTCAGTTACTATATATATATATTGTTCACTTTTTTATTTTGAAACCTGTATGTAGCATCCCCAAAATCCATCTGACACCCAACCGTGCTGGAGTCTCTGGAGCTAATCCCCGTCACTCCCCTCAGCAGCCGGGAAACAAGACACGACACCTCCTCTGGTCTGGAGGAGCTGCAGTATTTGTGCTCAAACTGCAGACTCTAGCTAGCCTACTGCACATTTACATATCTTCACCGCTAAACGCTCTCCTCTGATCCGATCGCTCTCTCTTGTCCGCTCACATCACATCTCCCATTAGTGACGCGGCTGAACAACGCAGGGAAGTATTGTCAGCTCGCAGTGTTTTTTTTACTGCCCGGTTGCCCATATGGTTTATCCGGCCCACCCCCAGCCCCTCCTGCGGTTGAGACTGCAGCAACCACAACAATGTTGCTAGACACTTGTCTTACATAGCCAGACATTACTTCACAGCACAGCGGAGTAGCTAACGTTAGATGCTGGCTATATTGACAGTCATAAAAGCCTGTGCTGACATGGAGCTCTGTACCTGACTACAGACATACTTCCTTGTCTTAAAATTACAGTAGGAACCGCTGAAAACACCACTACCTCGCCGTCATCTCCACCCGAAGAATATGGCAACAATTGCTAAACACACTGCAAACTCACGGTCCTCTCTACTCGATTTACAGCCCCCCTCTCTTGGCTTAAAAGCCTGAAGCTAATGCTTACCTGTTCAGGAGGAAATTAGCCAACCCCGCGTACTTTTGGGCTCTAAGCTGTCTCCATCTTTCAAATACATCTCCAATATTTACCCAGGGTTTGTCACGTCTCTGGTCATGCAAATGTTAGAAAGATGCCGAGGCTTTTTTTAGGTTGGGTATGTCCGTTGATCTTGTTCGTTTGTTTGCTACTTTCATGGCTGTACTAGCGTTAGAGCTGTAGCGAGCTGGGTTTACGTTTTTACAGGTAACGTTATATCTGGCAACCCGGCCTGGCTGTCAAACTGGGCAGTTGATAACAACACACAGGCCAAAACACAAGCAGACATTCCGTCACGGAACGAAAATTTACAGAAAATACTGGCATTAGCATTGTTGTCAGAAAAGATTGTATTTCAACTTAGCATGTTTCCTTAATATCTGATGACATAGTGTGGTAATTTTTGGATTTAATACAGTAAATATATTACATATTGCACCTTTTAAATGTTAAAATGCCAGTTTGACAACGACAAATACAGTAGCAAGCAAGTAGCAACCCTCAAATAGGTTTATAAGGTAGGTCAGTGACTACGTTTACATGCACATAATATTCCGGTTTTTGCTTAATTTTGATAATCCGACTAAGATGTTTACTTGGCTAATGAAAGTGAATATTCCTCTAATATTCCCGTTTTAAATGCAGCCATGCAAAATATGATTATTTCAAAGTGTTCCAGCGGTGGAGGACTTGTCGGAGCGTGTGAACACAGCCTCCCTCGTTCATTCCTTCAACCAGCTTCTAGAAAAGGTCGGCTCATATCCATAAACCTGTTGATTTCCGAGTCTTTGATAATGTTTAAAAGTAGCTGTGTTTCTCCTTCTTATCGGGTCTGCAGCCCTGCAAACTGTTGGCTGGTTGGTTTGTGTAGAGTAATCATAGCAACACACAGAGCTGACCAAAAGCCTGCAGTAAAAACCATTGAGACACATATCCTGAATGCATTGTATACATGTCCAGAGAATGCCTCTAAAACCTGAATAATACCAGAATATCACACGTCTTAATCGTAAAATGCTAAATTCGGAAAAATGCCTTTGTTGTGAATATCCAAACAGAATATGCTGTTTACATGACCTGTATTAAATTCAGAATATTGTCAAATTCGGAATAATAGTGGAATATTAGTGTGCATGTAAACGTACTCATTGTCATCATTAAGAACTAACCCCCAAAAAGTTAGTTTAAAATACTTTTCACTTATACATCCATGCTGAAAAGGCTGATATTAAAAGATCCATTTCTGGATTTTATTAATCAATACCAGATCACTCAAAGATGTATTTTAATTGGAGAATTGATTAGTTTAACCCAGCCCTAGAATACAGTATTGAGGTGATTTACAGAGTTTTGGACAGATAGCTTTACTTGTTGCTCAAGTAACTGCTAACTACTGCTAACTGTAGTCACAAATGTAAAATGCACTTTATTTTCCGGTACATTAAAAAGACGTAAAAAGCCGTACTTTGTATCAAATTAGACCATTAGTAGAAATGTTGTCTTTATTAGACAGAAAACAAACAGTTATACCCTAATTAAAGGCCAAATGCCTAAATGATCCTGTAATTAGTACATAAATAAGATATAATAAGCCTTACTCTGTATCAAATTAGACCAAAACAAGAAATTATTTGGTGTTTATTAGACAGAAAACGAACAAAGTTAGACGCTAATAAGAGCCCATACACCTAAATTATGCTGTAACTAGAAATGCATATATTGCCTTATTAAACTCAAAATACACTGTATTTAGACAATATAATAATCTGCATGACATCAAAAACTGGATGTCAACCAACCAACTTAAACTGTACAGCAATAAAA